>NW_026996205.1:0-42551 GCF_035044405.1 Drosophila montana | reverse complement strand
TATCTTTCATTTTGTACCTATCGCCACCTCCCAGCTACCACCGCATAGCCATAAATCAAGTTAATAATCCAACTTGTATTGCCGATCAATTTAACCCAGAAATTATAAGCAATTGACTTTTTGAGAATACATAAATATTCTATGGCATAATAAGATGTACTGTCGAAAATTTCATTGAGATCGGTTAAGAAACAAGAGTTATGTTAGCAGCAGCAAGCGCAAATTCCAAGAATTTTTGTGTGCATGTACCCACACACATTCATGCACGTCTGCTTTGAATTCTATCAACAGCATTGCAATTGCGATTGTATTGTTTTCTGGGCTGATATATTAATTGGTTTTCTTCTCAGTGCGTTCCCATTATTGGTGTGGCTCTTGAGTAGAGGCGGCGGCAAGTGGTGCAGTATGTAGGAATTTTGAACCCTATGGAGCAAACTTTTTGTTTTTTGGCTGATGTGGCTTTAGAGTAGAGGCGGCGACAAGTAGTGCGGTTAGTTGCAAGTTCGAACCCTGCCAAGAAAAGGTTTTTTTTTTAATTTATCCTTAAGTTAGAAGTTATACCCTAACAAACATGTAAGTTCAAAAGTGACTTCACAAATAGAAATTTAAAAAAAAAAAAAAAACTTGAAATACGAGCAACAAGTAGTTGCTGAATTTGAATAAAAATATTGATTTAATAAATTGTATTGAAGCAAGAGTGATTACCGAGTTTAAATCAAATTATTATTATTAAAAAAGTGATTGTAAGCGGTAATCAATATAATTATTTAAATAAAATAATAATAAATCACCTAGAATTATACAAATACAAATACAAGTTGTGCCTTTTGCCGATTAAAAAAAAATCAGCTCCTAAATGAGAATTTGTGCAAGTGTGAAGTGTCAATAAAAGCTTTTATTAAAAGCTGATGAGTTGGCATCGTCCGTATAGGGAAGTGAAAGTTGAATACGATAGTGACGACGGGTGGGATATTGAATCCGAAAACACCCTATTCACACACAGACACAAACAGTGACAGCCATGGATGTAAATCAGATCCAAGCCCTAATAGCAAGCGCCGTTAACCAAGCTTTAGCTCAGCAAGAGGCAAATTTCAGAGCGCAACTTAGTGCAGTGGAGGCTCGCGTAGATAATTTACAAATTGAGGCACCACAGGTAGAAACATATCAAAGAATTTCCGTCGACATAGACGATAGAGGCGGATTATCACTGGACATTATAAAAACAATTCCCGATTTTGACGGCACCCAAGATGATTATGTAGGATGGCGTCAATCAGCCACTGACGCTTACGAGCTTTTCATCTAATACGAAACAAAATCAGGGGGTCTGCGAGAGCACTACTAGTTTCGCACAATACCGTCCTAAATTTCGATGCCATTATAGCCAGATAAGATTGCGCGTATGCAGACAGAACATCGCTGCGCATACTACGACAAACACTAGAGATAGTTAGGCAAGGTGATTTAGACCGTATGGACTATTACGATCAGGTCGAACGAAAGTTAACCCTTGTCACCAACAAAATAGTAATGACACACGACAGAGAAGGCGCTGACTTATTGAACAGAGAAGTCAGATCTGATGCATTACATGCATTCATTTCAGGCCTCAAAAAACCTTTAAGAGCGGTAGTATTTCCGGCACAGCCGAAAGACCTGCCATCCGCTTTAGCACTAGCTAGGGAGGCAGAAGCGAGCATTGAGCGTAGCACCTTTTCCACTTCGTATGCAAAGGCCATCGAAGAAAGAGCACAAGCAGCTGAAAGCAATAGGCAGCGTCCCCAACACAAACAAACAAAAAGCTACAGGGACGACCAAAACCATGAAAAAAATCCCCATTTCGTGAAGCGGCAGCATATCACTGCTAACCATGACCAAAATAGGAGCACACATAGCAACGCACAACAAAGCCAGGACCAGCCTATGGACGTTGATCCATCGCTGTCCAAGATCAGACAACCGACAAATTGGGGGAAACCACAAAGTAACACCCAACAGTCGGAAACACAAAAGAGACAAAACACGTCTGAGCGCATGACCGGTCAAAGACGACAAAGATTAAATAATGTCAATCATGAAGCTGAGAATCAGGATTCTCAGACCTACAAAGAGCAGGCCTCGGCTGCCGAAGGTGTCATAAGCGGTGACACACCGGTGGCGAAAACGACACGCTAAATTTTTTAGGGAACGCTCCCGGTTGCCGTTCATCGAAAGGCAACTAGCAGGGAGAAACATAAGAATATTGATTGACACTGGGGCAGCCAAAAACTACGTAAAGCCCGTAAAGGAGCTTAAAGGAGTAGTGCCGGCTGATTCCCCATTTACTGTTAGTTCCATACATGGTTCTAACAAAATAAATAAAAAATGTTTAATGAACATTTTTGGACAAAAGTCTCCATTTTTTCTACTAGACACCTTAACAGCTTTCGATGCCATCGTAGGCCTAGACTTGTTAACACAGGTAGGGGCGACATTGAATCTTAAAAAAAGACGTGATAGAATATGGAAGTACAATAGAAAGGTTACAGTACCAAGACTGTGACAACGTAAACTTTACCCGTGTCGAAGACATAGTGGTACCCCTTTCCGTAAAGACGGAGTTCAAAAAAATGATTTCGAGGAGAATTAAGGTATTTTCGACCTCTAAAGAGGCCTTACCCTTTAACACCTGAGTCGTCGCCACAGTCCGCACAGAGGATAACGATCCGATATACTCCAAGTTATACCCACATCCTATGGGAGTGGCAGATTTCGTAAGCAACGTAATCAAACAGTTATTAAAAGAAGGCATAATTAGACCATAAAGGTCCCCGTATAACAGCCCAACATGGGTTGTAGACAAAAAAGGGACTGACGCCAATGGCAACAAAAACAAACGATTGGTAATCGACTTTAGGAAGCTGAATGAGCGAACCATTGCCGACCGATATCCAATGCCATGCATTCCCATGATTCTTGCGAATCTGGGAAAGGCAAAGTTTCTCACAACCCTAGACTTAAAATCAGGGTATCATCAAATTTACCTAGCGGAACAAGACCGCGAAAAAACGTCATTTTCGGTAAACGGCGGGAAATATGAATTCTGTCGCTTACGCTTCGGCCTAAAAAATGCGGGAAGCATTTTCCAAAGAGCCATCGACGACATCCTGAGGGAACAGATCGGAAAGATATGTTACGTCTATGTAGACGACGTGATAATCTTCTCTGAAAACGAAAATGATCACGTGCAACACATCGACACAGTACTAAAGTGCTTAATCGATGCCAATATGCGAGTCTCACAGGAAAAAACACAATTCTTTAAAGAAAGCGTTGAGTACCTAGAATTCATAGTGACAAGAGGCGGTGCAAAAACTGACCCCGAAAAAGTAAAAGCCATACAGGAATACATCGAACCTAAAAATTTATATAGTCTCAGATCATTCCTGCATCGATCGCAAGACCACTAACAAACATACTGAAAGGTGAAAACGGAACTGTCAGCAAACACAGGTCTAGGAAAGTTGCAGTTGAGTTTGATGAAACACAACGCAACGCATTTGAACGTCTGCGAAACATTTTGGCATCAGAAGATGTCATACTTATTTACCCAGATTTTAAACAGCCATTCGATCTAACTACCGACGCCTCTGCAAATGGCATCGGAGCCATCCTATCACAAGGCGGCCGACCAATTACCATGATTTCTCGAACATTAAAACAATGCGAGTTAAATTATGCCACAAACGATAGGGAACTTCAGAACTTTTTGTATGGCACGAAAGAAATAAAGATCATTACCGACCATCAACCATTGACTTTTGCAAACTCGGAAAAAACCACGAACGCAAAAATCAAAAGGTGGAAAGCTTACATGGATGAGCATGACGCCAAAATGTTCTACAAGCCAGGGAAAGAAAACTTCGTGGCTGATGCCCTATCAAGGCAAAATATAAATGCCTTACAAAATGAACCTCAGTCAGAAGCTGCAACCATTCACAGCGAAGAATCACTGACCTACACGGTCGAAACGACAGACAAGCCTTTAAATTGCTTCAAGAATCAAATAGTCCTAGAAGAGGCACGCTACCCGTTAAAACGAAACCTGATACTCTTCGGCAGCAAGACTCGCCACTTAATCATTTTCGTTGACAAAAACAGCGTCTTTGATACACTCAAAGAGGTTATAAATCCCAACGCTGTAAACGCAATATACTGCGATTTACCAACCTTGGCCAGTTTCCAACACAAAGTGGTGTTGCATTACCCAAAAACAAAGTTCTGGCATTGTAAGAACTTTGTGTCGGACATTACAAACAGAAACGAACAGTTAGAAATAATAACTGTCGAACATAACCGCGCACACCGAGCCGCTCAGGAAAATACCAAACAAGTCATTCGTGACTATTATTTTCCTAAAATGAACAAAATAGCAAACGAAATCGTAGCAAATTGCAGGATCTGTACTAAAGCAAAATACGACAGACACCCCAAGAAACAAGAGCTCGGGGTAACGCCAATCCCTTCATACGCCGGCGAAATACTTCATATAGACATTTTTTCTACAGATAGAAAACATTTTCTAACTTGCATCGACAAGTTTTCTAAATTTGCCATCGTGCAACCAGTGGCGTCGAGAACAATAATTGAAGTAAAAACACCCATAATTCAATTGGTGAATTTATTGCCAAACATTAAAACGCTATATTGCGATAACGAGGCCGCGTTCAAGTCCGAGACAATAACGTCACTACTCAAAAATAATTATAACATAGACGTCGTAAATGCGCCGCCACTCCATAGCACTTCAAACGGACAGGTGGAACGTTTCCACAGCACCCTAATAGAAATTGCAAGGTGTTTAAAAATTGACAAGAAAGTTGACGATACAACCGAACTGATTATGAGGGTAACTGTAGAGTACAACAAGACACTGCACTCAGTTACAAAACAAAAACCCATCGAAGTTATACACGCGGCATCCAAAGATTTTCGGCAAGCTATAAAAGAAAAAGTAGCTAGAGCCCAATAATCTAACATTGAAAGATGCAACCCGGACAGACAAAACAGGGTTTTCGAGGTAGGCGAGAGGGTATTTGTCAAAAGCAATAAAAGAATAGGCAACAAGTTGACCCCATTATGTTCTGAGCAAAGAATACAAGCAGACCTAGGAACGTCTGTTCTTGTTAAGGGGAAGGTGGTCCATAAAGACACTCTCAAGTAAAATAGCACCTAGCAGCACCAAAAATAAAAATAGGTTAGTGATAGAAATAGAATTTTTTACCCCTTTTTCTATTACAGGATTGTGGGCACGATCCTATGCATAATAACAATAACGTACGCTCGGATTACCGACTATTCATACTCAATCTACATACCCGTAATAGACGGAAACGCATTGGTGTGGGAACAGCGAGATTATTTAAGGCACTCTAGTAATTTATCCGATTTCACAGCAATCGTAGATAGTACAGAAGAGTTGGCCAAACTATTTCCCCAGTCGCACATGCGAAAGTTGTTAGATGTTGATACAGATCACATCAGGAATCTTTTGTCCGTATTAAAAATCCATCACCGGATCGCCAGAAGTTTAGACTTTCTCGGCACGGCTCTCAAGGTGGTAGCAGGCACTCCAGATGCCTCAGTTTTTGAGAAAATAAGAATGACCGAATCGCAGTTAATTAATTAGAATAATAGGCAGGTAGTAATAAATTCAGAAACGCAGAAACAGATAAACCAGCTCACAGACACAATTAATAAAATAATCAAATAATCATCAAAAATGACTTTGTTGACACTCCACACCTATATGAAGCACTACTTGCTAGAAGCAGAATGTTAATAACAGAAGTTCAGAATTTAATGCTGACAATAGCTCTTGCTAAATCCGATATAATAAATCCTACCGTGTTCGACCATAATGATGTGAAGTCACTAGTTGAACACTCCTCTGATGTCCCCATTGTTAGTTGAATGGAAGCATCTAACATTAAAGTCCTTCAGTCCGAAAGTATAATACACATATTAATCGCATACCCCAGAATTTAGTTTCGCTGCAAAAAGGTCACCATATTTCCTGTATCACACCAACACACTGTACTACAACTACAAGACGACACCGTAGCCGAATGCGAAGACGACACCTTAGCAGTCACGGAGTGCATCAGAACAACCTACGCCACGATCTGCAAACTGGCGGCTCAAGACACCTGCGCACGGGCCCTGCACGCTGGGAGCACTGCTCTCTGCCATACTCAGCCCAGCCATCTAAAACCAATCACACACGTTGACGATGGCGTTATAATTATCAACGAAAGCTCAGCACGAGTCAGCACAGATGGCGGCCCCGAAATTTCAACAAACGGCACCAAGTACGTGAACCAACGTGAAGTCCTAAGCAAAACTCCGGGCATAGCAAGTTCACCTCTACTGAACATCATCAGCCATGACCCAGTCCTGAGCATGCCACTACTCCATAGGATGAATAATCAGAACTTACAATTCATTCAAGAGTTCAAGGAGGAAATGGCGTCAACTTGGCCACGTAAGGCCTAGTTCGCAGCTGGAGTAGGACTCAGCATCATCCTCACAGGCTCTCTGCTCCTTTTTCAAGTGCTAAGGCGAAGACGAGATTCAAAGGAAGTCCAAAGGGCCACTAATAAGTTGAGCGTGACCGGGGACAGTCATGTTTCTGAGGGGGGATTAGTTAACGAGTAACCCTCGCACATAAATATCATTACTAAGTAGCCTCACACGCGCTGTGCTGAATACTTTGTTTCAGCACTCTAGCTGCAATGGTCAGCGGCGGTAACCTGATACTTTTGTTATTGTCGCAAGAGTCCCAATTATCGCCTATGATTATGCTAAGTCGGCTTGCCGACCATGACATTGCGGCGTGATTCTTATGCCCGCTTTGGGCTTTAGACTTAAGAATTTTATATCCAATACCTTAGTTCTGTTTAAGCATTCAAACTCTTCAGCAGAAGAATAAACATTGCTCCGGTTAAGGCCATAATATTTGTGTTTAATTGTTTTCGGCCATTGCCGCAATACTTTAAATCAACTTGCTGGGTCACAAGACCAGCATAATTCTACAGTATCACCAAGTGCACTTAAGGTGCCAACGTGGGATACCAGAAGACATCATACCCTGCAACCAGACTACACTTCGTCGTGGGAGCAGCTCAACAACAATCAAGAAGCACATACATACATCAAACGAGCAACATTCGTCGTGGGAGTGACTCTTAGATTAATTTATATAAGACCTAGGATTCGTAAGAATAAAATCAGTATCTTACAAGTACTCAAATTGGACATATCCGCTCATTTGGTCCTTCGAGCAGTGCCGGCATTTTGGCACGCCGAACCACTAAATTTCGAGCAGTGCCGGCATTTCGGCACGCCGAGCCACAAAAAATATCGAGCGGTGCAGCCAAGAGCAGCACGCCGAACAAAAATTTCGATCGGTGCAGCCAAGAGCTGCGCGCCAAACCAAAAAACTATCGGGCGGTGCAGACAAGAGCAGCGCGCCGAACAGAAGACCAGACAGCAAAGGAGAGCGACAGCCAATGCTAGAAGGTGACCAAGGACCATCCAGAGGGCAAACTCTTCAATAAGCGCTACGGAAACAAGAAGGGGTCAAAGCAGCTAAACGACGCCCACGTCCGTAGACGAAAGGCCGAGAAAAAAATCTGGTGTCAATTCCACGAAAAAAAACGAGCGGTCCAGAAGATCAGACTGCAAGAAGAGATTAACAAAGCCCTGCTGACGGTGATCAAGGTACATCCAGAGGGTAAACTCTTCAAGAAGTACTTCTACCACTACCCACACCGTCTGTGCTTCTAAACTTGAGGCCCAAGCAAAAACTTCATGTTAAGGATTTTTAAAACCAATTAATTTTAATAATAATAATTTTAAAAAATCATAAACAATAAAATGATAGTGCGACCTATGGCGCACCCATGCGAAAACGGCGGCAAGATCGACTCGCAATTACAACAAAAATTTTTTATTAAAAACATTTTTTTTTATCTATGCAGTCCATTGAAACAAGAGTTAAAATTACAAAGCATATTTTACTTAAGAAAAAAATAATAATTTCTTGTTAAAAATATGTTGTCAGACAAAGTCATAGCATTGAAGACGAAGCAGTCACAGTGGATGGAAAGAATCAGATAGATAGAGGGTGGTCAAGGAGGCGCATTAGAAGAAATAGGAGAACTGCAAAGGCAGTTTCAAACCAATTACAGCGTATTGTGTAAAATTGGAGTATTCGATCATGACTACTTCAATAAGAAACAATACGACGTGTTAATGACAGTTATAGGAAAAATTAAAGAAAAACTTTCGGGTGGCCTAAATAGCAAAGTACCAGAAGAGAGGGCGACACCAGTTCGCCAAGATAGGACAATGCCTAAATCAGAGGCAATGGAGAAAAGTGCCAATGAGTTCGACAGGCAGGTAGATTTATTGAACAAATATTTAGAGGAAACGCAGGTGGACATTAGGGAAAATAACAATAAAATGTTTGGATTGAGGAAAAGAAAGATAGTATTTCTTTGGGAAGAAATACAAAAAGAAATACAATTCTTTAAAGAACAGCTTGACGGCAACGTAACGTTTGATAAGGAAATTAAAACACTAGAATTCGACGTACAGAACACGGTAGAAGAACTACCAGAACAAGTTCAAGACAAGTGTCAACCAAAAATGGAGGGCTGCCATGTCAAAACCAATGCTCCCGAAAATGCAGGTACCCACCAAAGAATGGGATCTCTTTGCCGAGTTGATTACAGAGTTGGTTCAAACAAGAGAGGATTTGAGTTCAACTCTTAAATTAAGAAGAAGCAAGATGCATGGTGTCGCGTTTGCTAATAGGCTCCGCAGAAAATTTCAATGCGACTTGGGAATTATTAACCAAGCGTTATGAAAACAAAAGGAAAATATTTTCCGAACAATTAAATAGGCCAGGACTGAACAGTGATTCAGCAAAGCACATTAAAGCATTTATTGATTTAATTAATGAATCAATACATTTAATAAAATTGAATACGGTCTTATCAGAAGACGTTTATGTAATTTTTGCGCAAATGATTATTCGCAAGTTTAAAAGAGAAACGTTGCAATCATATGAAAATCATGTTAAAATAACAAAAGAAGTTCAAAATTTGCCCGAAGTAATGGAGTATTTAGAGCAAAGGTTGTACGCTCTAGGCTCATTGAAGGATGAGGAGAAAAAACCGAAAGTCAATAGGGTCTTTTCGGAAAATTTCCCAATTTGCAAAGTAGCAGGGCATTATGCATTACAATGCATTAAATTTAGAGGTATGAACCCAGTAGAAAGGGTAGAAGCCGCAAGAATGGCACAATTATGTTTAAAGTGCTTAAAACATTCAAGTGCCAAGAGGTGCACAAGTGAAATTTTATGTGCGAAATGCAACAAATACCACCACACAATGCATCACTTTGATAAAAGAGAAAAAGTAAACCCATGCGTGGTTGAAAGGCAAGCGCTATTAGCGACAGCAAATGTCAGGGTAAAATCAGCTACGGGGGAATACGAAAAATTGCGGTCACTAATTGATAGTGGGTCGGAAACTACAATCATATCTGAGGAGGCAGTCCAGATACTAAAGTTACTTAGATTGAGTGCGATCAAAATTAGTATCCTCAACAGAGTCTAGTGTATCAAAATATAAGGCCAAAGTATGTGTGGATACTACCAATAAAATCAATAAATATTGATAAAATTAAATGAGAAAGCTATATGTTAGCTGATCCACAGTTTAACAAACCATATAAAGTAGATATACTCACATTTTAAAAAATGGATTATTAAAAGATTTAGAGAGATTTTGGGAGTTAGAAGAAGAAGATAAAGAAAATGCAGAAGCAGAAATCTGCGAGAAAAGTTTTATTGAAACAACGAGAAAAGAACCTGGTGGAAGGTATACAGGTATACCATTCCGTTTAAAGAAGAGAAAGAGTTAGGTGAATCAAGACCACAAGCAATGGCACGGTTTCTGAACTTAGAGAAAAAATTCAAAAGAAATACAAAGCTGAAGGAAAGTTACAGCAACTTCTTGAACTTAGGACATATGATCGAGTCCATCGAAAAGGGGAAGTATTATTTACCTCAAGCAGTGTTAAGAGACTCTAGTCTCACAACCAAGTTGAGAGTGGTTATCGATGCATCCGCAAAAACCATAATCAACAAAAGCTTAAATAAACAAAGTGTAGTTGGGACCCAGAGTCCAAAAAGATATTTTCGACGCCGTATTAAAATGGCGCAAATGGCAGTTTGCCGTCTCTGTAGATATAGAAAAAATGTATCGGCAGATTATTGTTGAAAAAAAGGATCAACAATATCTGTCGAATCAGCAGATTAAAAACTATAAACTCACAACGGTTACATACGGTACAGCGACAGCCCCATACTTAGCAACAAGAGTGCTGGTAGAGATAGCAAATAATTGTAAAGATCAAATCATTGGGGAAACAATCAGAAATTATCTGATGTCAGGAGCAGTTTCCATACAAGATTGTCAGCAGAAAATAAATGAAATTTCTTGGGAGCTAGCGGAGGCTGGTTTTAATTTGAGAAAATGGATTGCAAATGAACAAAAGATTATAGAACATGTGGAAAATATTGAAGAAAATGAAAAAATCCAGTGGGATAAAATTATCCCGCCGGCAGGACCTTACTTCGGAGGTATTTGGGAAGACGGAGTCAAGTCAGTCAAATATTATCTAAAAAGAGTAATAGAAAACATAGATAAATGGAAACTGATTAATAGAATGAAGAAATAGTTTTGGTCAAAGTGGAAAGAAGATTATTTGTATACCCTACAACAAAGAAGTAAGTGGAAAAAAGAAACACGGGATATACAAGAGGGACAAATAATAATAATGAAAGACGAAAACTGTCATCCAGCAAGATGGCCCTTGGGCAAAGTAGAAGAGGTACATAGGGGAAAAGACAACAAAGTAATATTACAGAATGGATTTACCACAAGACCAATTACAAAAGTGTGCCCGCTTATCGGGAAAGGAGAACCTCTAAGAGATGTAAAATCTCAAAGTTAGGATTGATGATGATGATACTCATGCTGTTCTGCCAAGTATCAGATACAACCCCGTTAAGGGAACAAGAAAGAAAATGGGTGATAGAAAAAAGCAATATATCTAGATCCAATGGGTGAGGTAGAAATAGTTTCATCCTCATGGGATCTGGTCATATTTTAACACATGAAACCATATTTTGAAATGCTGCATAGAGGAAGCAAGTTAGTGCAAAAAATGAGAGTGGTTTGTAAGAAACTCCATGGGTTTGAAGATCAGTGTAACTTAATACTCAATTGCACACAAAGACAAATTGCGGAATTAGAAGAAAATAACGAACTATTTACAACCAAAAATCCCATAAGAAAGAAGCGTTCATAATTGAATATTATGGGTTCTCTATATCACATTTTGTGAATTACAGAAAAAACAAACGTCAGTAATCGACTCAACCGCAAATATAATAAAACCAACAACAGAGGACAAAAATAGAAACTTTGAAAAAATTAATCAACGAGTAGAGAACATGACCGAACTTCTCAAGGAGAGTTATTATGTTTATAAGGAATCCATTAGTTTCTTTATAATAACTAAACAACTTAGCTCATTAATGGATGATTGCGACAAAATACAAACAGGAATTACAGGACTATTAATTGACATAAATCATGGGCGACTCAATCCAAACATTGTAAAGCCCAGACAATTAAGAAACGAAGTTTCTAAAATAAAAGATAGCCTATCCGAAAAATTAGCACTCTAGGAAAGAGAACAAATACAAAATAAACAAAAAATTACACACTGTTGAAGGCAAAGGGTATTTTTATAGAGAATAAACTCATCATAAATGTCAAAATACCATTGTTCAGTAGACACCCGTCCCAGCTGTTTAGCATTATACCAATACCAATACAAAGAGTTGGACAGATGATATTGATACAGTTAAGTTCAGAATATTAAGTATATAAGTTTGAGCTGGATTCGTACCATCTAATGATTGAATCGACATTAAGCAAATGCCAAAAATGGCAATCAAACAAGCTAGTGTGTGATTGAAATTGGACTTGGAGCAGTGCCAGCGATAGCACCTGTGAAACTTCTCCTTTTAAACCAAGCAGACCATCGAATTGTGTTTATAGCATCTGTAGTAGCATCCAAAACAAACTGGGTAGAATTAGAAGGCAGAATCAGTTGGCTCCTTAAAAACCTGCGTAATACGACAGCTAGGATCCACTGTGAAAAAACACCACCAGAAATAGTGAACTTGCCAGACCAAGGAATACTATCAATCAGATCTGACTGTACGGCTAGAACGGAAGACAAATTGTTAATTGTTCACCATCAGAAAGGCAGGAAACCATAATGCTCTCTTACATAGGAGAATTGAAAAATTAACAGAAACTAAAATTAGTACTTCTGAAGAACTAAATAAGCTACTAAGTAAAGTAGAAGAACTAAAGCACCACCACGTTGAATTAAAAGGTTTAGACTTCCACCACGTATCGGGACATGCTTCGTTAATGATTGTATTAATTTTAGTCGTAATAATTATTGTATACCTGATAAGAAAAATAGCTGTAACAAAAAAACTGCAGGCCATCACCTTTGTCGGCCTTGCGCAGGATGTTCACACGTGACACCGAGTCTAAATTTGACCATCGGTAAAATTATATCGCACACCATATTGAACAACTGCAGCTAGCAGCATAAAAATAGATAACGCACTTGTGGTCGCTTAAGATTCTAAGAGCGAACGACGCTAAGAAATATCATATTAGAATGATAAGTAGCAAGGGTGAAAAAGATACCCTAAATAAACACAATAGTTTATGACCGCTGCTGCCGATAATGCATCGACAACAGGCCTAAAATAAGACACTCTTTTAGTATATAAGACCTAGGATTAGTAAGAATAAAATCAGTATCTTACAATTACTTAACTTGGACATATCCGTTCATGGGTAAAAGGGGTATAATGTATTTGTGCAAATAAAAAAAATTGTAACAGGCAGATCGAAGCATTTCCGACCCTATAAAGTATATATATACTTGATCAGCATCAGTAGCCGAGTCGATCTAGCCATGTCCGTCTGTCTTTCCGTCCGTCCGTCTCTTCGTCCGTCTGTCCGTCCGTCCGTATGTATGAACGCAAGGATCTTAGAACCTATAAGAGCTAGTGAATGTATTTGTGCAAATGTATGTAACAGGCAGAAGGAAGCATCTCCGACCCCATAAAGTATATATATTCTTGATCAGCATCAACAGCCGATTCGATTTAGCAATGTCCGTCTGTCAGTTCGTCCGTCCGTCCATCCGTCCGTCTATCCGTATGTATGAACGCAAGGATCTCAGAACCTATGAGCTAGAGACTTGAAATTAGCTGAAGGTCCTCCTAGTCCATGCGCAGATAGAGTTTGTTTCCGATATTCAATAGCTTGGCCTGTTTCCAAATTATTGATAAAAATCGACATCGAAATCCTGTTTTTGAGCTGTTTTTGTGTTGTAGCTATCGCCACCTCCCCGCTACCACCACAAAGCTATTAATCATGTTAGTAAACCAATTTGTATTGCCTTCCTAATCAAGCCACAATTGAAATGCAATTGTCATTTTGAGAATACACGAATATTTTATAGTACAATAAGATCTACGACTGTGGCTGTGGCTATGGAAAGTAGCGCGGTCAGTTACGTGTTCGAACCCTACCGAGGGAACTAAAATAGTTAAAATTATAAGTGTCTGCTGCCATGGAATAAGTGTCCTCTGCATCAGCTGGGCGTCGCCGGATGTGCTCCCTCGATGACGCAAGTGGCGGTGTGCCCCTCGCGCTTGCTGATGTCCTGGGCCTATGGGCTTAGGCGGGGCCGGTGCCGGTCATCGCACAGGTATTTACTGGTTGGCGGTTCTGGCTGCGCTGTGCCTGCACGTGTATCGCAGAAGGGGCCGTCTAACGGACCTTCGCAATCCTGAGGGCACGTTCACTTGAGTTTCGGCAGGCTGTCTGCGGCAATGGGTTCAACTTTATTAGTGGTTTTGTTTATTATAATTTTAATATTGAAATTAAAATTTAAAAAAAAAAAAACAATTTTTTTTTTTCAATATATCAAATTTTATGTTCATTAATCAATTATTATATTATAAAAATATATTAATACAATTTTTATATATAACATAACTTTTAAATAGCTACATATATTTCGTTTTTACTATTGCCTTAAGGCATATAAACACTATAGAATTAACAAAAAAAAAAAAAAACTGAATAAGTGAAGCATATATATTTTTGGGGGAGTCTCTCTTAAACTGGCATTAAAGATTAATGGTTGGGTGGGTGAAAGAACGCCAGGACCGCAGTTCATATCGGATCCTGCAACAATCAGACAGTTGTTTAATTGTAAGGAGCCTCACTAATATGTTGATGTATACAGTTAATACGCAGTAAGTTAGGTTTTGGTGCAAATGAAAGTTTAGCTTCCCCAATGTAGTTTCAGCAGGGACTCTATAATAATTAAGTATATGTAACGACGGTCTTCGGACACAGCATCCCCACTCCAAACCCGAAATAACTAGAGTATTATAGGGTCCCGACCTCCGCTGTGTACCTAAGGTCTAAAGGAAAGACAGTAATAAAGATTGGTGTGGATTTCGATGGGCCACCGGAGTTTGCTTTCTCGCAACCAAACATACTAAGTACATACTTGTTAAGTTTTGTTAAGGATCGACACAAGAAATCGTTTAGTAGCATTGAACCTTACATAAATTTTCGGCGCCCAACGTGGGGCCAGCTGAAGTCGAGATTTTCAATGATGTGAAATATTTTAAGTTAGTAGCCACACAAACCCTCCGATTAGCTGAGTTTGGTTGGCATTGCAAATATACCTTACCTCATAACTGTATGTTGACGGCGTAATAGTATTGCATGTAGAAGTATCACATGTGTATGTATGGGACCTTGGATTCTGGCTAAGATCGGATGCCTTGCCGATGTATACAGAAAATTTGAATACAGAATATAAATAGCATTCTACACCATATCTATTGCAAACACAGATCTCCCAACTTAAGCTCACTTATACTTCAATTGCCGTTTTTAAATTCATTCAGCTTTGTAATTTGTAAAACTTTGAGATACTGTATCACCACTTCTGGAATCTTGAGTATCTAGCTGAATTTGAATACCCTGCCGAATGTTGGTGCATCAGCTTATTCGTAGTATTGTTATTGCGAGGTTATCAAAAAAAAATGGTGTTCATACCCCTTCAAGGAATAAAGTTGGAAGATTTAATTTGTGATGCATATTTTGTGATATTGCATATCTATTTGCTCTGGAATAGATTTATATAGGCATATCGCTGAGAAAAGGGAATGCAATTGAAAAGATATAAACTGCAAATATCGACTTTCTAATGATAATAGCAATAGAAAAGTATTAAATTCTTTCCTACTCCTTATAACTAAGCGCTGTCTATGCAATAGGTTCATAATACATGCCTGCCTTAATAACTTTAAAATTTGACTCATGATGCGTATCGAACATAGTCCTCAAAGTATTCCCCTTTCATCTGACGTCGCGAAAAAAAATTTTGTATCTGCACTAGAAACACAAAATTTATAACTAGTAATAGAAAACCGTTCACCTCGTTCAAAGGAATCCAAGCCTCCAGTTGCGGGCTCGACTTCTCGCGAGCCATGAAAAAAGTAGCAACCCAAAGAGACGCCCCTGATACACGCTGTCTTGAAGTGAGCGATGGGCCATTGCTAGAACTTGATGGCAGCGATGGAAATAACGCCCCAGCCCCAGTTCAATCGAGAAGTATATACCAGAATACCTGAAGAAGGGGTCTTTCATATCGTTCCGCTAACACACGCCGTGAAGAGCCTGTGTCGGCTGATTATTCCATTATACAAACTTTGATCGAGCAAACCGTGTCACGATTAATGTCTTCATTGAACGTGAGCCCACGTTCCTCTGCACATGTTCCCTTATCATTGTCCGTTCCAATTTCATCAGTCAACCGTACATCGGTGCATCCAAGGAAGGCTGCTGAGATAATGCAGAAATGGAATTTACATACCTATGGTTCTGCCGAAGGTTTAAGTGTGGTTGAATTCATGTATCGTGTAAAGACGCTCACAGGCAAAACTTTAGATGGCGATTTAAATGACATGTGCAAACATATGCATGTCCTTTTCGTAGGCAGAGCTCGAGACTGGTATTGGCGATACCACAAAGAAGTGGATCGTATTACCTAGTCAGATTTTTGCTCCTCCTTACGACATCAATATAAAGATTATCGGTCAGAATTTACAAGTAAAGAGCAAATATGTTCGCGTAAGCAGAGACCCGGTGAAACTTTCGCTAACTTCTATGAAACAGTGGATTCTCTTATTGATAAATCGTCAGTTTGTATAGAAGACGAAGAGTTGATCGAAATTTTGAAGAACACTCTGCTTCCAGAAACATGCCTCAAGTTGCTATATCAACCAGTATATTCGGTAGGTCAGTTGCGTAGATATTTGCAAATGCATGAAAACTTGGTAAATGAGCTAAATGGTTGCGCTGAAGGAGTCTCCACAACCAAAACGGGAGTGCAGCGACGACAAACGTATGCCGCGGATGAGCTTGATGGAATTGCGATTTGCAGGGACATGTGTGGGAAACTGTCTTGCACGTCGAATATTTTGCTAAGGATGTGGAAGTATTAATGTATACAAGCCACAATGTAAGATATGCACTCAGCGCCTGTAGGAAAACCGGCAGAAGGGTGTGACCACCAACAACCGGATACGCCCGACCAGTTAAAAACTGCTGCTCAAGAAGCAGGCACCAGTCGAACAGCTGATATCGTTCGTCCTGTAACCATTTTAAACCGCGCTACTTACCGCCGCCTCTACTCAACAGCCACACCAATAATTGATTCTTAATGAGAAGAAACCAATTTAAATAGCAGCACAGAATACAATACAATCGGAGACGCGGATGAATGTGTGTATGTACATGTATACAAAAATTCTTAGAATTTGCGCTTGCTGCCTCAACTATTTAATAATCGCAAAGTCAATTGCATTTAAATTGTGGCTTATTTTGGTGAGCAGCATAAATTGGAGTTTTTGGGTGGTGTTAGCTAAAAAATGAAAGATACTTGATATATATAGTATTCTAGAAGCTACATGTCAAGTTTGGTGACACTAGCTCTTATTATTTACCAAAATTGCTAAAAAAAAACAATATTTCGATATTGATTTTTATCGATTACTTGGAAACGGGGCAAGTTATCGAATATCGAAAACAAACTTGATCTGCGCAAAGACTAGGGGACCCACAGCTAAAATTTCATGTCTCTAGCTCTTATAGGTTCTGATATCCTTGCGTTCATACAGACGGACATGGCTAGATCGACTCGGCCCTTGATGCTGATCAAGAATATATATAATTTATGAGGTCGGAGATGCTTCCTTCTGCCTGTTACATATATTTGCACAAATGGATTATACCCTTTTTACCCATTTTTAATGGGTTCAGGGTATAAAAACGACTCACATTGCTATGCAGAAGTGACTTTTATGCAGTTACGGATTATGGTCTATTTGACACCTGTGGGAGTATGAGCTGCATTGGAGCTTCACTAGCTACGGAAAAGCTTTCTACGTTATCTGAATTTAAGCCTTTCAAATCGCACGTGAGCGCCGCTGACGGAAAATATCACGAGGTTGTGGGAGCTATTACGGCTTTAGTGGGTTATAAAGAAATATTAAAACCTTTGCAGTTTTACGTTATACCATCAATAAAGCAGAAGCTAATATTAGGTGTAGATTTTTGGACAATTTTCGCATTTGCTCCGAATGTGATTAGCTGCATTGAAACGCCCTCTAAAGAAATAGAAAATAGCTGCCCCTCATGTGAAGTACAGAATACTAATGCGTATCCCTTAACTAAGGTACAACTGCAACAGCATGAGGTGGGGAAAAGTCTTTTTCCTTAACTATCGCGTAGGAATAGTGCGCACTTGTTTGATTCATCATCATATTGAGGTTAGCGACGCAAAACCCGTAAAACAGCGTATTTACCCTGTCAGCCCAGCAGCTAAAAAACTTATTTGTGCCGAAATTGACCGAATGTTAGAACAATACGTTTTCGAGCCATTTTCAAGTGCTTGGAGCTCATCTATGCGCCTGGTTATTAAGCCCATTAAAATTCATCTGGGCTAAGACAGCGTAAAATCAACGAGGACACAAAAAAAGATGCCTATCCGTTGCCCAGTATTGATGGAATTTTTTCACGTATGCCCAAGGACAATATAATTTCCAAACTGGACCTAAAAGATGCGTATTAGCAAATTGAATTCACTGAAGATTCAAGGTCTTTGACAGCGGTCACCATTCCTTGGCGCCCGCCTTACCAATTCAAGGTCACGCCCATTGGCCTATGCAGTGCGCCCTCCACTATGTGTCGCCTATGTATGGACGACATTATTACACCTGATCTTCCACACTGTGTATTTGGGTATTAAGATGATGTGTGCATTATCTCTAAGAATTTCTATGCTCATCTTGCAGTGTTGGTTTGTCTCGCAGAGCAATTTCGAAAAGCAAACTTAACACTGAGCATTGATAAAAGTCATTTTTGCGTGAATAGCAGGTTCGCGGGTTCTTAGGAGTATTCGGTTGGTATCGACGTTTTATACCTAATTACGTAGAGTTAACATGCCCTATTACGGACGTGTTGTCCGCGAAGAAACAGTTTGTTTGACCAGCAGAAGCCCAAAAGGCTATGGAAAAGTTAAACCATTCTTACCACTGCACCTGTGTTACAGAATCCCGATTTCCGAAAAAACTCTACCTTCATTGCGACGCCAGGAATTATGCTCTTCTTTTTCAATTTTCACCTGATAATGACGAGATGCCAATCGCGTTTATGTCAAAAAAATTGAATCGCGCCCAACGCAATTATAGTGTGACGGAGCGTGAGTCTGGCCGTAATCTTGGCTATTAAAAAGTTTAGGTGCTACTTAGAACTACAGGAGTTTGAAGTGGTTACGGATCACTCAAGTCTTTTGTGGCGCATGGGTTAACAAAATGCAGCCGGTAGACTCGCCTGCAGCCTTATACATTACTAGCTGGTATAACCCGGTCTTGCCCCTGGCATGTATGTTATAAAATCAATGTTCTCAAACAAATTTGAAATGATTTTGTGAAGTGTGAAACTCCCCTTTAATTAATTTGAATAAAGATCGTTGAAAATAAGGTTGGGGCCGATAAGATTGTAAACAAAAAACTTTCATACAACCGTTTTCCGCCAATTTACCACTGTTGCGGGTGGAATTTCCCAAATCGCTGAAATACGTAATTATTAAATTCTTTTGTAGAGCTTTGAAAATAAGTTTGAAGCAAATCGGACACAACTTAAAACTTCACCCAAAAATTTGAGCTCGAAACTTCACCCACCAAATCTTTGACCTCCATTTCCACCAAGGAGGAACGGATTTTTCGAAAAGTGTGAAACACCCCTCAAATGAATTTGAAGAAAGATCTTTGAAAAAAAGTTACAAAAAAGTTACATACAAACGTTTTTCGCGATTTTTCCACACTTGCGGGTGGAATTTTCCGAAACTCCGTCTTAACGTGCACCTACATCAGATAAGGTAACTGCAGTGAAAATTTCAGCTTTCTAGCTCTTACGGTTTGGGCTGTGCGTTGATCACCAATCAGTCAGTCAGTCAGTCAGTCAGGCAGTCAGCCATATAGTCAGTATAGAGATATACTTTATACTTATACCTTATACACCTTATACTTAACAATTTCGAACCAAAAAGGAAACGACCACATCGTTCCCGATGCGTTATCGAGGTTGAGTGAGTTTGATTTGGGAGATCTTGAAATTGGCCCAATAATAGATTTAAAATCTGCTTTCTTTGACACAGAATATATAAAGTTGAAAGAGAAATTGACTCTGCGGCAGTCAAAATTTGCAGATATTAAAATAAATAATCAATTTATTTATATTAAAAGTGAACATGCGAATGGAAACAAAACTCACGATAATAGTCTATGGAAATTATGAGTGCCCATAGTCTTAGGAACGATGTGCTCCTGCAGGCTCATAATAGGGTGATTTCTTCGCACTGTGGGATGCACAGCGAACGATGTGCGTCATTACATTCGTAACTGCGACACATGGGCTTACAATCTATTACATGTAGACCATTCCAGAGGATATATATTTATTTATTGTTGCCCTACGCAAGAAGCAAGAGTGGTCATGTGGGATTTCTAATTCTGTTAGATCATCTTAGCAAATTTTATTGGCTGCATCCGCTTAAAAATATCACGTCTTCCTTTATTCAGGAGTTTTTATTAAAGCAAATATTTCAATGTTTCGGCGTGCCCGAGACCCTGGTTAGTGACAACGGCACACAGTTCCGAGCCAATGATTTTAATGCCTTTCTTACGGAACTGGGCATAAAACACGTTTATACGCGTTATACTCGCCCCAGAGCAATGCGGCAGAACGGGTAAATTGTTCTCTCTTAGCAGCAGTCCGTGCATACCTTAAAAAGGAGTAAACCGAATGGGATAGATACATTTCGGCCATTTCGTATGAACTACGATTATCTTTGCACGAATCTTTAGGTTGCTTCCCATATAAAGCTCTTTTTGGACTAGACATGATTAGTCATGGAGCAGATTATCGTCTCTTAAAAGAAGTGTCGCTTTTAGAATAGCCCATATGGCCATTACAAAGAACAGATAATTTGCCCTTGCTAAGAAAGGATATACAAGCCAATATTCGCAAAGCGGCGCAATATAATTTACGTTCCAAGCCTGTTTCCTTTAAATATGGCCAAGAAGTTTTTCGACGGAACTTTACGCTCAGCAAATTCTCTCAAATTTCAACGAGAAATTGGGGCAACAATTTGTCAAGTGTCGGATTAAAAAAAAGCTTGGAAATAGTTTTTATTTATTAGAAGATTTACAATGGCGTGAATTAGGAACATATCAATCCAAAGATATTCGTAGACGTACCGTCTCAGATTTTCGGATGGTGTAATGGTCGATGAGAACAATCAATTAAATAAACTAAGTTTCACCACATATCGTTTACGACAAAAATGTCGCCTGTGTTCTAACAGACAAAAGCTTGCATTTGTAAAGTACCAACGGAAGCTTTTGTAAACATGCACCGCTCATATATCTCCACATGGGAGGTTTATATGATCACCCCCAACTTCGTTGTCTCCACTTGTCTTTTGCTGATATAACTCCCCAAGGAAGAAGATTGTCGTAGTTACATAATTGTTTGAGTTAAATCCCAAAAAAATATAATAAGCAGAAAAACCCCGTAAATATCCGACATACATTTTTTGTTGAACAATTGGGGACTTGTGGCAATCCCCGGTGAACCCAGACGCTCACGTGTGACGGACACCCAAAACCCTAATCTAAAAGCATCCCATCTTTGCTCCACTTGTAGCAGCCTCTTTTAAAGCTGCGAAGAGGCAAAAGAGGAGAAAGTATGTACACAAATTAATATTTTTCCAGACCATAGAAAAATAATCCTCATCCCGATTGCTACTCGTGCTTTCCAGGGTTACTAAGAGAAGGAACGAGTAAGAGGTTATAGTCGGGAGCTCCCGAATAGAGGATACCCTAAACCCTCGTACTTCCAACACCAAGTGCAGCCTCGCGCTACACGCTCGTTTGCTTTAGTGGTATTAAAGATAAATTAAAAAAAAACCATTTTCTTGGCAGGGTTCCAACTCGCAACTAACCGCACTACTTGCCGCCGCCTCTACTCAAAAGCCACACCAGCCAAAAAATAAAAATAATTTCCTCGGTAGGTCTCGAACTCGCAGCAGAATGCACTACCTCATGCCGCCTCTACCCAATAGTCACACCAATTATTGAGTCTTAATGAGAAGATAAACGAATTAAAATAGCAGCACAGAAAACAATACAATCGCAATTGCAATGCTGTTGATAGAATTCAAAGCAGATATTAGAATATTTGTGTATTCTCAAAAAGTCAATTGGATATAAATTGTGGCTTAAGTTGATGGGCTATACAAGTTGGATCATTAACTTGATTTGTAGCTTTGTGGTGGTAGCGGGGATATTGATATTTATCGATTACTTTGAAACGGGGCAAGTTATCGAATATCGGTGTTGCGCTATTAAGCTTTTTCAATAGCTTTCACAAATAGAAATAAATAACTTTATTTTATTTCTTGTGTTCCAATTTATTTATATATTTATTATAAGTTACGATAAGCAGGCGGACCCGAATTGGTCTGTGTTTATTACTTAAGAACAATAGGTTTTGTAGGCAAGCGAACCCGAATTCATTTAAGCGAAGCGACAAAATCCGAAAAATTAATATGGTTTCATAATGCAAGTGGCCAATGCGTACCAAATGCACGAAGCGAACAAACTTAACCAGAGTCGACGCACAGCATCGAAGCCTTCACAAAAGGTAATGTAAGGCTATTTATGATCGTTACAGCGAAGAGCGCTGGCTTAATTTAAATAATTTTAAGAGCGAAATTTAAGCAGATGCTTCGCAGAGCAAGTATTACAAGATAAGAAGACGATGCTGCTCTTATCAGTAGCGAGGTCGATCTAGCTGTTTTAGCTGCGTAGCCAGACATTTTCCCCCCTTTCAAAGGCATGGGCTTTCAACTGAGACCTTGATGGGCAGTAGGCACAGCTTGTTTGTAGCTCTCCTTATCTCTCCTGTTGCGGTGCGCAAGATGGCTACGCGATCGACTCCATCATTTCCCACGATTAGCTCCGTGATCCTCGCCAGTGGCCACCTTAGAGGCGGCAGATTTTCATCCTTTCCGAGGACTTGGTCGTTGACACATAGGCCTGGTTTCGGAGTACGCCATTTGGGTCCATTTGGAGCGCTGCTGAATCAGCGTTAAAAATTCTTCACGCCAGCGGGATCAAAACAGTTGTTGGAGGTGTGTTACGTGTGTTGCCAGCCATCCAGACGATTGAATTGAAGGTGCTATCCAGACGATTCAATTGTAGGTTCGTAACATCAGGCTCAACGAACGATGTGCTGGGTCCACCAATCAAGAAATAAGCTGGCGTGAGCACATCTAGGACTGCTAGATCTTCTGATAGAGGAAGCAATGGCCTGGAGTTAATTATCGATGCTATGTGGCAGACTAGGGTGAGAAATTCTTCGAAGTTAAGAACGCAATAGACGACAGCACGATAAAAATTATGCTTCGCTGTCTGCACTGCTGCTTCCCAAAGGCCGCCAAAATGCGGCGAACGAGGGGAATAAACTTCCAATCAATGGAGTCAGCCATGCAAAACTTGTGCACTGAGTCAATATGATTACGACTGATGAATAGACGCTTGAGGCCCAGAAGCTCGTTCTTGGCGCCGACATAGTTGGTAGCGTTATCCGACCATATCTTGAGCGCACTCAAGAATGACAATTGACAAGCTCCAGGTAAACTGCTTAAGTCGCGAAGCAGACGAAGACAGCCATGTAGCATTTGACTGGAGCTTTAATACGTACGTCTGGCTGGAGACTTCAAAGGCTCGACAAGCAGTCAAACGCTCTTTGGGAAGATCAGCTATTATATGCTCTACTAATCGTGGTTTGGCACGAAAGCATCTCACACAATTGCCAACCACCTTGGATACGGTCTTCCTTCCACCAATCGGCCAATACTGCAATCAGCCAGAAGTGCCCATGGACCAGCGTGTAAATCCCGATTGTGAAACCTTGTAATGAGTGAATCTGTGATGGGATGGTGCCGCCGAAGAATTATTGGATGGCTTCGAAATCCAGCGAAGAGTATTTCAGGCGCCCATCAACTCTAAGAATGCCGAATTCATCCAAAAAAGGGTTAAGTGATGCGATACAACTGGATGGCTAACAGCTCTTTTCGATCGCAGTGATTTAATCTCTTCCCACAGGTGTGCTCCCTGGACGAGTCGCAGTAAGGAGTTGGGTCCCATGTTGTATATCACACACTGTTAGTCCAGGATGCCTGCTTCTGTGTATGAATTTATAGACATATGCGAATATACGCTGCATTGTGTCAAATGAATTAGCGTACTTACAAGTGGCAGATATATCAACGAAGGGAGGTGACGCAACAAGGACCTTTTTTCTTAGCTCGAGTTCTGGCCTTTCTGGCAAGCAAGAAGCAGGCCAGTCCAATTTGTTTCCACATAGAAATTCTGAGCCGTCGAAAACGACTCGCAACTTTGTCGTTGAACTGTCTTCTTTAAAGACACAGCGATGAGGAAGAAAATATTGACAAAGTCCTACGGTATCAAAGTGCCGGAGCGATTTTTAACAAAGATCAAAGCCGTAGCCAAGAGGTCAACATCACTATTGAAATACTGGGCAATAAGAGAGGTGGAGGTAGATGGCGACGACTTAGCGAAAGAGGCGTGGGCAATTGACGAAGAATCAGCAGGCGCAGTCAGCTGACCAGACGGAAAACCAGAATTATTTAAATGCAGCAGGGAATGATGATTCGCCCCGCAGGTCCGACAGCAACCCGAGCTGCACGATCGCAATTGATGGCCTTTCTTTAGGCAATTTAAGCACAATGCAAGTCGCTTTGCTTCCCTAAGCCGTAATGCAGGGGACAAGTTTCCAAATCGGGAACAATTATATATGCCATGACCAGGGCTATCACAAAACACGCAGACAGGTGCGTCGTGGTTAGTGGCGATAAATGACGATCTACGTGTGTTAATTGCTCTAGTTTTTCTCACCATTGTTCGGCATCTCTGCTCCAGAAACGTAGCCATATGCTCCCCAGATGGTATTAAGTTGACGAACGTTGAATCCTCTAGCCTTTCTTTCCACTTGGCTTGTGATGAGCCCAGCTTTTGTAGGATAATCTGCACAATGATGCATCCAGCGATCTGTTCGGTGTTGCCCATGCTCTTTAATGCGCGAATGTGTGCGTTGATTTGGTCGGACGACTCCCTTAGCGCCACGGCCGATCCACCTGCCACCCTCTTGAGCCCAAATATCTCAAGTATGTGTGCCTGAAAAACCAAACGTCAATTATTAAACATTTTCTCCCATAAACTAAGTGCTATGGCATAATTATCGTTTGTTATTTCCAATGATCGCATTGCGTCCAGCGCTAAATCCTTCAGGCACGATCGAAGATGCTGCAGCTTTTCGGTATCTGCTAAATTCGGATGATTTTCTATGACGGTTGTGACCATAGAATAAAAGTCGGCCCATGCTGTGTAACCACCACTGAACGTAGGCAACTTTAATGATGGTAATGCCGGCGGTGCCTTAGCTCTAACTGTCTGCGCGGGCAGCACAGATTGGTCGCGAAATGTTGAGCAGGGCAATATTGAGACACGTTTCGCGATTTCACTCCGAACCGAAATTTTCATAGAAACGGCTAACTCGTCAAAGTCCTCACGCAATTGGCTACCAATTCCATCCAAGTCTAGCTCTTCGAGGCTAGTGTGAGTAATATCAAATGAGGCCTGAAGCCGCTCGATTTGCTTCAGCCTAACACTAAGACCGCACTCATCAATTGAAAGTGTCAAATTAGTTAGAGCATTTTGTAGTGTTTGCAAACTGTCATAAATGACTTTGCGCTTCAGAAAAGTCACTCTACTTGCAGAGGGCACTGCACTAGAGGCGTTATTTTCTGTTGCCATTAGAAGCGTTGATAGAAAGTGTGTGCGAAATTAGCTGAGAACCTAACAACGGTGATCGTTAGTACATGTAAACCGCTCAAAAACAATAGCTGTAAGAACTTCGGCGAACGCAGATGTCAAGCTATGTAACGAAGCAACGGCAATAGCTTGTACATAAGTTACGCACGAAAGAACAAAAAACTTTGAGCGACCGAGAGAGTAAGCAAAACGACGACGATTGCTTATATGTATATAAGCCGCACAAATCGAAATGTCAGGTTGATGATCTTTTAAGTTTGTTGCTTTAATGTAATAAAATATAAATAAATAACTTTATTTTATTTCTTGTGTTCCAATTTATTTATATATTTATTATAAGTTACGATAAGCAGGCAGACCCGAATTGGTCTGTGTTTATTATTTAAGTACAATAGGTTTTGGTACGAATTGGTAAGTACCGATTTAAGCGAAGTGATAATTGCGACAAATTAATATGTTTTTATAATGCAAGTGGCCGATGCGTACCAAATGCACGAAGCGAACGAACATAACTAGAGTCGACGCACAGCATCGAGCTCTTCGCAAAAGGTAATGTAAGGGCAATAAATGATCGTTACAGCAAAGAGCGCTAGCTTCATGTAAATAATCTAAAGAGCGAAATTTAATCAGTTGCTTCGCAGAGCAAGATAAGAAATCGATGCTGCTCCTATCAGTGGCGTGGTCGATCCAGCTGTTTAGCCTGCGTAGCCAGACAATCGGAAACAAACTCGATCTGCAGCTAAAATTTCAAGTCTCTAGCTCTTAAAGGTTCTGAAATCCTAGCGTTCATACATACGGACGGACGGACGGACGGACAGACGGACAGACAGACGGACATGGCTAGATCGAATCGGCTGTTAATCCTGATCAAGAATTTATATGCTTTATGGGGTCGGAGATACTTCCTTTTGCCTGTTACATACATTTGCACAAATACATTATACCCTTTTTAGGCATTTTCAATCGGTTCAGGGTATAAAAAAAACCATTGTTGCCCAGCTAACCAGCTAAATTCTAGGTTATGGGCTAATACTGTGGCCACCAGAGTGCCATATTTTGGAGGACGTATATCGTGTCAATTGGAGCCCCCGACGGGTCCAGGAGACATTGACGCTCATGGCAGTGTGAGCAACCCTATCCATATCCCCATCGCAAACCTAGTGCAAATTAGATAAAAACAAAGCAAAAGATTTAAATGAACAGAAAAATGTATACAATTTTTGGGTACAGTTCAATATGATTTACACCCTCCAGCAGGGAATTAGAAATATTGAAATTTTTTTATGCACATTTTTTTATGTGTATACGAAAGCAAGTGTGTACAAAGCAAGTCAGCAGTGCTCTTACGCAGAGAACAAAACAAAAACAAAAATATTGTAAAAAATGTTGAAAATATGCATAATTAATTAAAAAACTTTTAGTGCTCAAGTGATTAAGAAAAATAAAGAACAAGAAGTTCCATACCATTGTGACGCGGAGTCACAGTGAGGCCCGCGCTCGAAGATATAAACATAACCATAGGCTAAGAATAAGGAAAATAAAGTTAATAATACCCATATTGTAACCATAGGCTAAGAGTAAGGAACATTAACTAATGAAGTCACTTATCAGTTAAGAGTATGCTTACTAAATTAAGAGAGCCCGATTGCAAGCGCAATCGAATTGAAACTCTGTTGAGATTTTAGGAGTAAAAGATAGGCAAGCTCAATGAGAGGATTTTCGCCGCAAGGCAAAAAGGGCGAAAAGAGGGTCGTGAGCTGCGTCCGGCGATCAGCAACTTTACTTTGGAATCGGCAAGCGTGAGTATCGGACGTGCATACGTAACGAAGGACAGAGTTTAGGGAACGCGAGTTAGCTGCCAGGTTAGGTAAAAGTAGCCTAGAATTGACGGTGCAGCAAGGTTAGGAAAGTAAATAAAACAAATAAAACGGAAGTGAACGCACATAGAATAAAACGGTGTTTGCGTTGTCTGTGTAGAAATTGTGCATTTGTAGGCTTTCGTCTTGCAGCGGAGCGATCCCAGCAGCACCCATTACGCAGGCCGACTCTAACCTAACCGCAGCGGAGCGATCCCGGCGTCTTCCCTTTTTCCTTAACAGAACTAGTAACCACTCTGTGGTGGAGTCATCCCTACGGCTCCATACCCCCCTTTTTCAGCATCGCGTCTCGGCAAACTACAAATTTCTTGTAGAGTGGACCTGGGTGAGACTGAGTTATCACCCCGGCCAAGAAGCTACTTTACAAGTGGCGCCCGAGCAGGGACCCGAGGCGTGAAGAGGCGTGGCACTAACGTGGCCTAAAAGCCCATGAGGTGAGTTAAAGTCAAAACGGCAAAAATAACTGAGAATTTAGCTGACTGCGGCATAGGAAAAGGGAGCATAGAAAGGCCCACAGGGGTGTGAGAAACAAACGCACACGTGCAGGCAGACAAGTGGGGACAACTAGAAAAGACAAAGCAGAGACTCGAAAACTAACGGACAGCCATAAAACGTCTCGCTGAGCGAGCGAGTTTGCGGTGAGAGCTAGCGTTTGTGCACGCATACAGGCACACGCTCACACGCATAAGCCGAGAGTCGGCAGAGCGCGCGCCAACGGGACAGCTGCGAAGGCCCACCGTGGGGCAAATCGCTCGGGACGCGTCGAAATTTCCGCGATCAGTAAGCGCGACGGGGAAAAAAAAGGGTGAACGATAAAGTGGATTCGGCCCAATATGAACATTGGAGCCATTGTGATGAATAATTTTTTTTTGTGTAAACAAACTAATCTGTGGAAAAAAATAAAAAAAAAATATGGCGAGTATGTAAGACAAAGTGAGCAGCAAGAGTGAACATTTTTCTTATATTTTTTTCATGTGCTCACCGGTGCAAAACATTAGTGAAAACAATTAGTGAAAACTAATAATAATTAGTTAACAGCCGAGCGAAAGTGACCACAGTGGAGTGACATAGAACCACGGTAAAATTGTGGACGCGTGTAGCAAAAGGGTACCGGGGGCCGAGGCCGGTACGCAACGTCACTTGTTAGGAGGTCAACTAAAAGTGCGACTATTTTTTGTGCGGATAAAACAATGTTAAATAAAAAAGTCATTAAAAAAAAACAAACTAAAATAAAATTAATTAAAATAAAACAAACTTAAATAAAACGAATTAAAACAAAATTAATTAAAATAAAATTAATTTAAATAAAATTCATTAAAACAAAATTAATTAAAATAAAATTAATTAAAATAAAATTAATAAAAATTATAATTAATTAAAATAAAATTAATAAAAATTTAAAATTAATTAAAATAAAATTAATAAAAATTAAAATTAATTAAAATAAAATTAATTAAAATTAAATTAATCAAAATTAAATTAATTAAAATAAAATTTAATTAAAATAAAATTAATTAAAGTAAAATAAATAAAAATAAAATAAATTGAAATAAAATAAATTAAAAATTAACGTGATTTAAATAAACGGAAATAAAACAAATACAATAAAAATATATTTGAAAAACAAAACGAAGCGGTCGAGGAAGACTGGATATCCGAACGGAGTCACGTAGACCAGAAGAGGAAAAGGGAACCGCAGCAAAAGATTCCGTACGGATTCTTGCCTACGGGTGAGTGTCAGAATCCAGGGGTGGGCGTACGGTGTATCCATTCGCGACGAAAGGAGGAACTGGAGGCGATTACTCGCGAGTTCGTGCTGAGCGAGTTGGGGCGGGTTGAAGACTTGCGTCGTCGTTTGGCAAGCTTCGTGTCCGGGGTTTCGCATTCCGGCTAGCCGAGTTGGAGGCCAAATATACGAGGACCCCGGAGCACAAGGCCCAGCTCGAACCTGACCCAATTGAATAAGATAGGCGTTCGAAGTCAGAGTCAGACTCTGGCCCACGTTCGAACACCCCCGGCTTGCTCGAGGTCCCGGCGATCTCGAACTACAAGGCCCGTGATGCGAGCGACAGGACTAAGGAATCGGGGACGCCTCGTGTTACTGAGGGCGTCCCATTAACACAGACGCGCCTACCCATGGAGTATAGGGGGCACTGCATCGTTCCGGAACAGGTCAGGAAGTGGGGTATACGCTTTGATGGGCAGGCCGATCCGCTGTCCTTCGTAGAGGCCATCGAAGATCGTGCCCTATCTTATGGAATTGACACCGATAGGTTGCCCCGGGTAATGAACGAGGTCATGATCGGCGAAGCCGCTCGCTAGTTCATGACAAGTGGGCTAAGAGAGGTGTCATGGAACAAGTTTAAGGAGGGATTTTTGGATTTCTTTTTGCCTCCGCGATATTTTGAACTGTTAGAAGATGAAATCCGGGCTCGCCGTCAACGAGAGGGCGAAGGATTCAAGCAGTATGTGGTGGACATCAGGGCGCTGATGCACCACGCTGGCTATGGTCCGGAGCGAGAATTAGCGAGAATATATGACAACGCAGCCCCAGAGTATAAATTGTATGTGCGGAGGCAAGATTTCGCATCGCTGTCGAAGCTCATACAACTAGCGGTCGAGTATGAGGGTATAAAACGGCAGGGTCAACAGTATCCCCCGGGTTCACGATCTCGATTAAGTAATAGCATGGGCACGTATCTGGGCGAGGGGCAAGGACAGGCGGCGACAGGCTTAAAAAACCCGTTCAGGGTAGCTTCATCGCCAGTATTACCGGTGCCAAGGGAAGAGCCCGTTAACCGAATGATCGGCCAAGAAACCGGGGGAACGGCCAGGAGACGCCCGATATGTTTTCGATGCGGGCAAGAGGGGCATTTTAGGAGAGACTGTCCCAACCCGCAGGTAGTATTTTGTGCGCAATGCGGATTCAGGGGGGTGAGCAGCCAGGAATGCTGTAGACGACCGGCTCAGGTAAACGGACAGAGGCACCATCCGGACCGGGAGTCGACAATCGACACCGAAGCGAAGGACGTGGAAATTAGGGAAGTACAAACGAGGATACGGCTGGCGGACGGGTCAGGATTAGACGTCGCGCGGATGCTGCACGCGGGCGTAAGTTTAGCGGGGCGTACGATAAGCGTGCCGCTACTAATCATGACGCCGATGCTAGACCAAGTGATCCTAGGTATGTACTTTCTGCGAGCGATAGGTACGACTATTCGTTGCGGGGACAGCGAGATGACGTTAGGGACGCCAGAGAGACGGGAAATTAGGAAAGGGGCGACTGGCTGCCCTGTGGGGCCGATCCCGGAGGGATTCGGCAGGGGGTAGAGGTCCGTTCCGCGGAGAGAATACCGGGAGGCACGATCGAATGGTCGAGGTATGTCCAGGGTGCCAGTGAAGGTGCGGTTGGACGATAAAGAGATGTTTAGGGTGCGAGCGGAGGTACGGTCGAACAGCGAGTTGTCCAGAGCGCCAGGAAAGGATCAGAAGCAGAACCGTAGGGAGGACTCGACAGATGTTAGGGTGAAAGGATAGGCGACGACGGAGGTCAGCAGAGACAGGGATTCAGGGCCTATGTGTGGATCAGCACCTAAGAGCGCGAAGCTGGGGAGGGTGGCTGGATCCAACGGGCAGGAGGATCAACCTCGCACCTCAGACAGAGTCGTGCTAGCAGGTGAACTAGTCGCGGGAGAAAACCCGGCCGCGAGAACTAGTCACGAGGCTAGTAGTGGTAAAGGGTCTGGAGAGGAGAGTCCTAGTAGCGAGGACATCTGGCCAGCAGACTTGGAGCCCAGCCTACAGGTGCTTCTGGAGGCAGAGTTGGCGCGGTTCGAGGGGTTGAAAGGCGTGTCCCACATAGCTAGCCATCGGATCGTAATGAAGGACAACGAGCCCATCAAGCAGAGGTACTACCCGAGGAACCCAGCGATGCAACAAGTCATCGACAAGCAAGTGGAGGAATTGCTCCGGACGGGAGCCATCGAGCCGTCCCGAAGCCCTTACAGTGCGCCGATCGTGCTGGTGAAAAAGAAGACAGGGGAATGGCGAATGTGCATCGACTATAGGCAGCTGAACGCACATTCGATCCAGGACGCATACCCAGTATCTCGGATAAACCACATTTTAGAGCGCCTACGGCACGCGCGCTACATATCGACGCTGGACCTGAAGCAAGGATACTGGCAGATCCCCATGGAGGAAGGGAGCAGGCAGTATACCGCGTTCACAGTTCCAGGACGGGGACTATACCAGTGGAAGGTGATGCGCTTTGGTCTGCACTCGGCCTGCGCCACGTTTCAGAGAGCACTGGATTTGTTGATAGGGCCGGAAATGGAGCCCCACGCTTTCGCCTACCTGGACGACATCATCTTCATAGGCGCAACCAAGGAGCAGCACGTAGCCAACCTGAGAGAAGTGTTCCGACGACTGAGGGAAGCGAACCTAAAGCTCAACATAGAGAAATGCCATTTCTTCCGGGAGGAGTTGGTATATTTAGGACACGTAGTGAGCGGCGAAGGAATACGGACGGACCCCTCAAAGGTGCTCGCGATCCAGAGGCTGACGGCCCCATCGAACTGCAAGGCTCTGCGTCAGTGCCTTGGCATGGCATCGTGGTATCGACGCTTCGTCCCCAATTTCGCGTCGGTGGTGCAGCCGATGACCGCTCTCTTGAAGAAGGGAAAGGTATGGTCGTGGGGCGTGGAACAGCAGGAGGCGCTGGAGCAACTCAAGGAGCGACTCACAACCGCGCCGATCCTCGCTTGCCCGGATTTCAGCAAGAAATTCGTGCTGCAAACGGATGCGAGTGATTATCGCCAACTCTATCGCCACCTGGGACACAGAGCTGACGACGAGGACTACGTGCCATGGAAATTGTGCGTCGCCAGTAACCAGAGGCAGAGAGTCCTGCAGGAGTGTCACAATGCCCCGACGGCAGGGCATCAAGGGGTGAGGAAGACGATATCCCGACTAGCACAGAGGTACTACTGGCCAGGGATGTTTCGGGACGCCGCACGACATGTGAGGTGCTGCGAGGTGTGTCGAAGTTCAAGGTGGAACAGGTGAGACCGGCGGGACGAATGCTGGCCTTGTTGACTTCGATCGGCGTAGAGGTGCAATACACGGCGCCATACTGCACCCAGGAGAACCCTACCAAGTGGACTAAACGGACGGTCACGACGATGATAGCCCAGTTCATCGAAGGACACCAGAGCTCGTAGGACGAGGTCCTACCTGAGATTGCGTTAGCGGTGAATACAAGTGTGGCGGACTCGACCGGATTTTCTCCCGCTTTCTTGGTACAGGGTCGCGAACCTCGTCTCCCAGCCGCTTTATACGACGAGGTTACGCCTGGGCCCGCCACTGTTCAGCAAGCGCCAGGAGAAAAGGCCCAGCGCCTGAGGGAGGTGTTCGACATCGACCGTCATAACTTGCAGCGTGCTTCCCAGGACCAGGGAAGACATTACAATCTGCGAGGACGGGCAGGTGTGGCTACGCCAACACCAGGCTGCCCCTTTCAGGTCGTTAGGTTCGTGTCGCCCAACATCGTGCGTTTGGACCACCTGGAGATGACTACAACGAGGCCGAAGGGTCAGGTGACGACTGACCAGGCGAAAAATAGTTTAAGAAAGAAATTTTTAATAGGTTTAACCAGCTATAAGATAAGTCGTGATAAGCTGAACCAGAGGGGGAGCATTAGGATAATAGACAGGTGATAATCACCCGCCGTCAACAAAGTTAATAAAACAAATAAAACGGAAGTGAACGCACATAGAACAAAACGGTGTTTGCGTTGTCTGTGTAGAAATTGTGCATTTCGTCTTGCAGCGGAGCGATCCCAGCAGCACCCATCACGCAGGCCGACTCTAACCTAACCGCAGCACAGCGATCCCGGCGGCTTCCCTTTTTCCTTAACAGAACTAGTAACCACTCTGTGGTGGAGTCATCCCTACGACTCCATACCCCTCGCTTTCAGCTTCGCGTCTCGGCAAACTACAAATTTCTTGTAGAGAGGACCTGGGTAAGACTGAGTCATCACCCCCGCCAAGAAGCTACTTTACACCATACCAACCCACTACTCATAAACTAAAAGGAACGACACCGTCTCCACCGTTGGAAGGCCTTTTACTGCAGTTGCATGTAAGAAACCACACTTCCTGCTTCCTCTTTTACGTCTTTGAGCGTGTGAGCGTTCTGAAAGCTTTCTCGTTGCGTCGTCGTATCTGAATACATACAAAGAGCTTTCAGCTAAGTGAGTGTGGAGGTGCCGATCGAGCTTGAACAATGCTTGCAAGCGAGAGAGCTTTCGGCCACGCTTTCTGTTTGTGATTTAATTACGCATTCAGTTGTACATATATAATCGTGTGTATGCTCATAATGAGATTTTGGAGCAAGCTTAACGCGGAGGAGCATAGTAGAAACTGCTGATTCTTACTAAAAGTATGCGCCCACTAATTTGTTTGTTTTAAATTTTTTTAATGATTATGCTAGGACTTTTACAACGATGCTTATATAAATACGGACCCCGCTTAACGTTGTACAGTATCGAATAGTTTTTTTAAGTAGTTATACAACTGGCGCGACATATGAATAATAACAGTAATAATAACTTTAATTAATGAACAAACGGAGAAATGGTAGTTTTTTTTTATTTTCCTGTGTTTAGAAACGCAAACAAACAAGGAAATGAGATATATATATTTCGTTAATAAATAAATAATTATGAACAATTAATTCGGTTGCAAATCGCGTCTAGCTAGTATATAACGAATGTTCAACATTACAAAGAATGCCAAAATTTAAATAATTAACACAAAGAAAGAAGAGAGAATAAATGAAGCATATATATTGTTGTAATTCAAAATGAAAGTTTAAGTTTTCGTTAATGGGGGGAGGCATAGTGCCCTAATGTTATAGATTAGTTTACAATAGGGAGTCTCTCTTAAACTGGCATGCGAGATTCATGGTTGGGTGGGTAAAAGATCGCCAGGATCGCACTTCATCTAAGATCCTGCAATAATCAGACAGTTGTTAAGTTGTAAGGAGCCTCACCAATATGTTGATGTATACAGTTAATACGCTGTTAGTTAGATTTTGGTTTTCTATTTGTCCAGTTTCAGCAGGGACTCTATAATAATTAAGTTTATGTAACGGCGGTCTTCGGCCACTAGTAAGAACGGAATTTCTGATATTGAGAGATTTCACAAAACAGTTAACGAAAAGCTAAGAATAATAAACAGTGAGACCGATCCAGAGAACAAATTAACAAAACTCGAAACAATACTCTATACTTATAACCATAAGATTAACATAATACATCTGGTAGAACACCATTTATGCCGGAACCCCCGCATATAACACTCAAATAAACAAACTTAATAAAATAGCAAGTTTAAATGAAAAATTTCAAGATTTCGAGATAGATACCAGACTTAAGGAAACACCTCTAGTAAGTTCAAAAACTACAACACCATTTACGGAAACAGGAAATCTCAGACAAATAGATAATAAACATTTTGAAGAAACCAATAGAAGTAGAAAACTCACACACTAAAAATCTAAATTTAAGAAAAAAAAGAAAATTAAACCAAGTAAGTACGATAATTCCAGATAAAACAGCCATGAAAGCCCAACTTAAACTATCAGCATTCTTAATATTATTCCTAATGACAACCTTCGTCCGAGAAGCCAAACCCGAAAATATAGAAATCAACCAGAGCCAAGCTAAGAACCTAAACCCGTAATCTACGAATACCATTATCTGTCCGTGAACATAACGAAACCAGAACAAACCTATTTATTATAATGTAATCAAACAAGCCGAAGAGTTTGAAACATATTCACAGATAAAATATATAAAAGAAATACATAGAAGACAACCAGAATACTAACCAGACTTGGAATTTTCAACCAAAAATTACTGAAAAATGACTTTACAACACGTCAAATCCAAAAAATACTTAATATAAAAACTTCAACATGGTTAAGCACCGAGATAACATAGATAGTTACGAGAGATAGTTAAAACCCAGATTTTTTAAATGTTACCATATCCAGACAAGGATAACAACATCTTGACAGAAGTAATTAATGAAAAGTATTTCATGCAAGACAAGCAGACCTACAAGGCAAATACAAAAGAATTAATTAAAAATAAATGCATAACAGGAATTTCAAATCAAGTCACAACAGAATGTAGCTATACAAAAACAAGAAACAATTTTCAAATCAATTATATCGAGCCTAATATACGTATTACTTGGAATCTACCCAAAATACTTTTGAAACAAGATTTCATCAATAAAAAAATGATAAAAGAAGGTAACAACCTTATAAAAGCGTCAAACTGTTTAATCCAACTAGATGAAATAATACTCACAAGCACACTGTTAGACAATACACAAACGATTTATACAGTCATGTATCCCAATATAGCATATATAACATATGTTCACCTAATTCTAACTCCTTATACATAAGCCCTAGCAACTAAGCGCACTACTCAAATATGTAACACGAGACGCCCCAATTTGTAGCGATAAACCTTAGAGGCCCAAAAACTCAAATTCTTGGTGACAATAACAATTCTGGCATGGGACAGATCATAAAATCAGAGACCACCAGACATAAACACCCGGCTCTTAGAATAATTTTCACTGTAGTTACCTTATGTGATGTAGGTGCACGTTAAGACGGCGTTTCGGGAAATTCCACCCGCAAGTGTGCAAAAATCGCGAAAAACGTTTGTATGTAACTTTTTTGTTTACCATCCGATCGGCCTCAAACTTATTTTCAAAGATCTTTGTTCAAATTCAGTTGAGGGGTGTTTCACACTTAAAAGAAAATCCATTCCTCCTTGGTGGAAATGGAGGCCGAAGATTTGGTAAGTGGCGTTTCGCGTTCAAATTCGTTTCCAGAGATCTATTAGAAAAATCATTTGAGACGTGTTTCACACTTTTCGCAGAATCCAAACTTTTTCGGGTGGAATGCGACTCAAAGATTTTTTGTGGGAAGTTGTAAGTTGTGTCCGATTTGCTACAAACTTATTTTCAAAGCTCTACATAAGAATGTAGTGAATACGTATTTCAGCGATTTGGGAAATTACACTCGCAACAGTGGTTAATTGGCGGAAAACGTTTGTATGAAAGTTGTTTGTTTGTCGTCCGATCAGTTTCAAAATCATTTCAAATTTTGTTGAGAACATTGATTTTATAACATACGTGCCACGGGCAAGGCCGGGTTATACCCGCTAGTATATATATATATATATATTGCATTGATATGAAACCTATTGCCAATATGAACCAAAAATGAAAAGTTTTCTCCATTTAGGTTATTTTAGAAAACTTAAGTTAAATCATGAATTCATGTTAGAATAAAGGCTGTAATTCTCTTGTAATATATCTATAATAATTGTCAAAGTAAAACAAATTTTAAATAAAATAGTTATTCTCATGTCATCAACAAAAAAAATTGTATCTTTGAATCAAACCACTTTCATTAATTAAATGATTTATAGATATTTTAATATAATGCGGTGAATATTTATCTTGTCGCTCGTCTGTCAATACTGTTGAAATGCGTTACAGTCTCGTATATGGGCAACCTAAGATTTTCTGGTTTCAATGGTAGGGAGGATAGAGAGATGGAGCAACTAACACCAAGTTACCAACATTAGGCATACTCGGTCCTGAGTTTCGTGGTATTTGTCGGAATACTTATTTATAGGATAGGGGAAATAAAAATAATTATTATGATGGTATATGATCTTTTTTTTTTTAAGTGTACTTGACAATCTTCATTTCAGTGTCAGTCAGTTCGTTAGCCACTATGAATTTTGCGACTGAGCGTGGACACTCCATATGAAAGGCAGTGTAGACTGCCACCCCATAAACGTGTGAAAACTACACTGGTTATTAGATAGAAGATAGTTTTGGCAAAGATATGAACATGCTCCAGAAAATGAATTTAAAACTTGAAGTCTAGTGTAAGTTTGGCTTAGGGCGGAGCGAGAGCGCAATAAAGCTTTATCACTCGCCTCGCTTCGCCGCGTTAGCTTAATTTAGGTTTAAGAAGTCACAAAGTTTTTTTATACCCTTGCAGAGGGTATTATAATTTTGTCGTGAAATGTGTAACGCATAGAAGGAGACATCTCCGACCCCATAAAGTATATATATTCTTGATCAGTATCAACAGCCGAGTTGATATAGCCATGTCCGTCTGTCCGTCTGTCTGTTTCTATGCGAACTAGTCTCTCAGTTTTAAAGCTATGTTTATGAAACTTTGCAGAATTCCCTCTTTCTGTTGCACGCAGTTCATATGTCAAAACCAGCTAGATCGGACCACTATATCATATAGCTGCTCTTGTACAAAAAAAATTTTGGTTTATAAAGTTATCTTAACTAAACTCGGTATTTATTAGTTTTACTACGCTCCCCATATATATGCAAAATCCTATTAAGATCGGACAACTATATCATATAGCTGCCATAGGAACGATCGGTCGAAAATTAAGTTTTTGTAAGGAAAATTTTTATGTTTTTCAAGATATCTTGACCAAACTCGGTATTTATTAGTTTTACTATGCTCCCCATATATATGCAAAATCCTATTAAGATCGGACAACTATATCATATAGCTGCCATAGGAACGATCGGTCGAAAATGATGCTGTTGTATGGAATTTTTTTTTGTTTTTAAAGATATCTTGACCAAACTCGGCATTTATTAGTTTTACTATGCTCCCTTCACTTATGCAAAATCTTATTCACATCGGGCTACTATATCATAAAGCTGCCATAGGAACGATCGGTCGAAAATTAAGTTGTTGTATGGAAACCTGTTTTGTTTTTCAAGATATCTAAGATACGGGCAAAGCACTATGAGCATTTTGAAAAGGTTGGGTCTGCAAGGGTATTAAATCTTCGGAGTGCCCAAGATAGCACTTCTTTCTCGTTATTATATAAAGTAATATAATTTTTCACAGTTTTAAAAGACAATTTGATAAATAAATAAACTCAAGTGGTAAAGTGAAACTAGCTGTGGCTCGCGAGTGACTTCAAATTATAAATTCAAATTAAATCGCGACGGCCGAGACCAATAATAATTATCTGTCCTGCTGCCATCAGGAGATGTAGCAAGGAAAGAAGCTTCCAAAATGGAACATCCGGAACAGCAGGTGCTGTGCTAAAAATTGAAACCCAACTCTATTGGCTTAGTTGCGCTAATGAAGCCAACGCTTTCAAGTCTTGGCACATATGTAATAATGTAAATAATAATTTATTATTTGTGCGGCTTAGTGCTTCTGAGCGAATGCTACTTAGTGTCCAAAGTTAATTGTCACTACTATTTCATTTCGCTTAGTCTTTGTCGTTTCCCCCTTCTTGCCATCACTCTCAACCACTGTAAATTATACAGTTGTCCGAGTCCAACCGTTTGTATATAAATGCAGTACAGCTGCAGCCCGTTTGCGTTTGAAATCTATGATTGCCTGTACGTCATTACATTAATTCAAATATGCCAAATGAAGTGACGATGGCGGATTTGGCTGCGGTGTTCTGGGAAATTGGTATCTGATGATATGCTCGTTCCAGATCAACTGACGTGAATATTGACTTTCCATTGAGTTTGTATGTGATATCACGAATATGCGGCAATAAATACCTGTCTGAATTTGTTATATGGTTCAGCCGTCTGTAGTCGCCGCTTGGCCGCCATTCGTTTTTGTTGTGTCCTTTGTCCTTTGTGAAGATTTGAAGCTTAACTGCCGTCTTTACATCGTGTGCTGCGTACTTGCAGGTCAAGTCGCTGTATTCACGTAGTTCGAAACGGTCGTTACTTACTGGAGACACAGTGAGTAGTTTTTCGAATTACACACAGCACGTTGTGCCCCTTATGTACAGCTTTTTCTGCGTAGGCCGAAGTTGACTGTGGATATTTTTGTGCCAAACGTTTTTATTGGAGTGCCGTTTGCTGCGTAAAGATAGCTTGTGGGCTATCTGAGCCCTGCGATCTGTGGAGGTAAAATCAGCGCCTGTGTCGATCAAGTATCTAATTTTTGTAGTTTGGTCCATTTCGAATAATCGACGACTGGTAGCCTCCACTTTGCCCGCCGTCGCTGACAGAGTAGCTTTTAGTTTTCCGGATTGAGCTTTTTGAAGTCGCATGGGAACATGCACTGTCCAGCTTTGGCGCCAAATCTGCCGTGATAGTAGCAGAAAGAGAAACTATCCAACGACTAAGAGATGCTGCGTGCGCGATTCCAGGGTCTCGCTTTCAGTATTCGCATCTCCTTGCGCAACTCGTCATTTTAGCTTGAAGTTTGCCGTCGTTGGCGTCATCTGATACGATATCGCGAACTTTATCTGGAATGCGTTCCAACCAAAGTGCTTTTATGGCCTCGTCAGAAATTTGGGTGCCTGCTAAGAGTTTAATGCGCTTCAACAACTGTGATGGTTTGAAATCGCCCAATTGAGCTTCGTATATAAGCTTGATGAATTTCCGTTGATCGGAATCTGTGTATTCCTTGATGAGAGCTGCTTTGATTGCGTCATACTTTGAGCTGTGGTGGACTTCGTATGATGTCGGAAATGTGCACCAAGTACTGTAGTTCCAGCAATGCGATCACTGGGTTATATTTTGTGCTGTCAGTAGATACACCTGATTCAGCGAACTGTGACTCCATCTGTATGAAGTAAAAATCTGGCTGTTCCTTGCAAAATGGTGACGGCTTGACGCCTACCGGAAAAATTTCCTGATTAGCCTGCAATGCCTGCCGGCATGCCTGTTGCGGCTCCACGCACACGTGTTCCGCATCTAGCACTTCCCAAGTTTAGTGGAAATTATTCAGAGTTTAAGAATTTTATTAGCCTGTTCGAAACTCTTATTCATAACGATCATGCGATCCTGAGCATAGAGACATTCAATCATCTGATCTCCTTCTCTCTGGTGTAGCTCTAGGCACTGTTACAGCGTTCAAGGCACCGAGCATATGACAGCCTAAAGAGAGTAAACAAAAATAAATGTCTAATATTTAATGAAAATAATTCGGCTCCCTGTAGCCTGCCAAAAATAACACAACCCTCTGCACATTGAGATCAATGATTGACACTGTCTCCGCCATCTATGGTTCGCTCCTTTCAATAGGTCATGACAAAAAGATTTCTAACGCGATTCTCATTCAGCTCGTTGTGAACAAAGTTGACGCAATGACCAGACGAAAATGGGAGGATCAACTCGATTATGCAATCATTCTATTATGGAGTGATTGTGAAACAACCTAGAATCGTAAGTAACAACACCTTTCTGTTGAAAAATCAGCTAAAGCTTCGTCCGATGGCCCTAAGCCAGAGTCAAAAGCTGTTTCCAAAAACAATAATCTAGGTTCGTTTTCGTGTTCTGTGGCAAGTGTAAGAAACGATCAGGTGACCCCAAAATGTTTATATTGTGGTTCCGAAGGCCATTCGATATGGAATTGCTCAGCATATGCCGCAGGCGGCTCCTTTATGCATCAATTGCCTTCGGAAGGGGCACACTGTTGTCAAATGTAAGGCAAACAAGTGCAGAGTATGCAGTCGTTCTCATAATAGACGATTGCAGCTGCGCAGAGAAGAGGTTAGTATCAGCTTACTTGGGAGTGCTCAATGAAATACTCAAGTAAGAAAGAAGATTCATACAGTGGTGAAGTCGCGATTCAATTGCAGTGAGTTCTCGTTAGATTTGTGAATTTCGACGTCAGGTCGATTTGAAGTAAGACTGCCATTTAAATCAAATCCCAATCACCTTGCTAACTCCTTCGAGGTTGCCAAGCGTCGTTTTTGTCGCTTGAAAGAAGCTTGTCTCGAGATCCCGAGCTTAAGCGTATGCAATTGGAATTCATGGAGGAATATTTAACTTTAGGTCACATATCTGAAATAGATAATCAGATTCCAAGTACTCTACACTACTTCATTCCGCATCCGTGTGTTTTAAGACCACAAAGCACATCGACAAAGCGTCCTGTCGGACATCGTCTCAAATTGCGTTGAATGACCTTCTAATGGTTGTACCGACCATTCAAGAGGAGCTATATTCGGCTATACTGTGATGTAGACTCCACAAATATGCATTGACAGCTGACATCAAAAAGATGTATAGGCAGGTCATGGTGCATGAAGCAGTTCCAGATTTCCAGCTCGTAGTGTGGAGAAAGAACCCTTCTGACTTTTTAAGGTCCTTCAGGTTAAACACTGTAACTTACGGCACTGCGCCTAATAAGCGAGTCATCACACCCTAAGCTGCTGACGTTATTAGGCACGACTTTTATGTCGATAATTTACTGACTGGTGCTGCTTGCGTAGAGAACCTTCAGATAATTAAGTCTGCAGTATTGAAAATACTGCCAAATGGTTTTCGAATTCTCCTGAGTTCTCCGCAACAAACACAGCCCAGCCGATAACGATCCCAGAGACTGACACAACCAAAACACTTGGCGTGTTGTGGTTGCCGATTGAAGATACCTTTCATTTCAAGCTAGACGATTCATACCCATGCCTGAATCGTCTATGCATGAATCGTCTAGTTTAAATTAGAGCGACAAAATGGAACATTCTCTCGGTGACATCGTGGCTGTTTCACCCTCTTGGCCTGTTAAGCCCTCTGACAATCAAGGCAAAAATTCTACTCCAAGAGCTCTGGCTTCTGAAGTTAGACTGGGATGAATTTGTCCCTCAGAGTTCGGATAACTCGTGGCAGCAAATGAAATCTACTTAGATTCAGATGCAACGAATTAAGATACCACGATACGTGTTTACAGAGCCAAATTCACCGATCGAGATACATGGTTTTGCCGAAGCATCAATAAGAGCGTTTGGCGCATGCATATATATACGCAGCCATACTGCAGAAGGTTGTCGTATTTCGTTGTTGACATCCAAATCTAAAGTAGCGCCCCTCAAGACGAAGACT
>NW_026996204.1:0-33367 GCF_035044405.1 Drosophila montana | reverse complement strand
ATACACTACACTACAGTACACAATCTACTTTCTATTCTTCACTTATTCTTAACTAATTCTTCTGCGCTTGCTCTTCTTCCCCGTCGATCGGGTCTGGTACCACTCCGTCTTCGGTCATCTCTTGGTGGAACGGCGAGATATTGGCCACCCTCTTCTTCCGTTCGCCTAGCCTCACCAGGCGCACGTTGTTGGGAGACATGAACTTGACGATCCGGATAGGGGCCATCGAATTTGGGTGGTAATTTCGCATCGAAGCCCTCAGCGGCGTTGGACAGTTGGTGCTGACAGTTGGTGTTGGCGCCACTCTCGTCTCCGCGGGTTGTAATGTCTGTCCTTGTCATTTGGTGCATGCTGGAGATTACTGTGGACGATATCAAAAATTTCTTTTAGCCTACCCGCCTTCGTCCTAGGGTCGAGCGCACTAGTTGCGGACCACGGTGTCACCTGATCGTACAGAGCTGCGGGCAACCGCGGCTCCCTCCCCTGCATCAGGAAAGCGGGATTGAATCCCGTCGAGTCCGCCACACTTGTGTTGACCGCTAGCGATATCTCCGGTAAGAGCTCGTCCCACGAACTCTGATAAATTGCGCTATCATGGTCTTCACGGTCCTGTTGGTCCTCTCGGTAGGATTCTCCTGCGGACAGTACGGGGCGGTATACTGGACCTCTACACCCAACGACTCCAGAAAAGCGTTGAAGCTACGGCTTGTAAATTGTACCCCGTTGTCGCACACGAATTTCCTAGGTACCCCGAACCTACTCAGAATCCTCTCTCGGAATGCGGTCTGCAGGTGTGTCGCCGTGGCCGTTCTGGGAGGACCAATTCCACCCACTTCGAAAAGGCGTCATGGAACACCAGTAGCATTGTGTTGCCATGTTTCGACCGTGGAAGGGGTCCGACGAAATCCGCGAAAAGTACTGACATCGGCTCTACTACCTGCCTCGTCAGCATACGTCCAGCCGGTTTGAGTTGCTCGCTCTTGAACTTCTGGCAGAATTCGCAGCACTTCACGTACTTGGCGGCGTCGCGGAACATACCTGGCACGTAGTATCTCTGAGCCAATCTCGACACGGTTTTCCTAACGCCTTGATGTCCGGCCGTGGGATCATCATGACATTCTTGCAGTACCCTCTGTCGCTGACCACTAGCCACACATAGCTTCCAGAGAATGTAGAATGTAGAATGTCCTCATCGTCCGTCCGGTGGCCCAAATGCCTATATAGCTGCCCATTTTCTTCTATGAAGTCCGGGAACTTGGCTGGCTCATTGGCAATCCTGGCACGCATACTCGCGACCCATTTGCAGGGGGCCTCGGCCACCAGTGCTTGATAGTGCATCGGCCACGACGTTGAGCTTCCCTCGACGGTAGTGGACGTCAAATTGGAACTGTTGCAGTTCTAGTGCCCATCGCGCGATCCTTCCTGATGATTGAGTTGAGCCATTTGAGTGCCAGATGGTCCGTTATTACGTCGAACCGGTACCCCTCTAGGTAGCAGCGCAACTTCCTGATCGACCATACAATTGCCAAGCACTCTTTCTCGGTGGCGGAATAGCTTACCTCAGCTTTCAGCAACTTCCGGCTCGCGTACGCTATCACCTGCTCCTGTCCCTCTAACGTCTGCGTCAGCACTGCGCCGAAGCCATACTCACTCGCGTCAGTCTGCAAGACGAATTTGGCGGAAAAGTCTGGACAAGCCAACACAGGGGCAGTCGTCAAGCTATCCTTCAATTGACGCAATGCCTCTTCCTGTTCTTGATCCCATGCCCATTTCCGACCCTTCTTTAAAAGCGCTGTGAGCGGCTGTACCTGAGTCGCGAAGTTGAGAATGAAGCGCCTGTACCATGACGCCATCCCGAGACACTGCCGCAATTCTTTACAATTTGGCGAGGCCCTCAGGTTACGTATCGCCTCCACCTTCTCTGGATCGGTACGTATTCCTTCCCCTCAAATGGCATGTCCCAGATAGACCAACCTCTCTCTGAAGAAGCTGCACTTCTTCCTATTCAGCCTGAGATTGGCCGCCCTTAACCGGCGGAACACCTCCCTCAAATTCTCTATATGCTTCTCTTTTGTCGCCCCTATCACCTCGATATCGTCTAAGTAGGCGGAAGCGTGTGGCTCCATCTCAGGCCCTATTACCGTGTCTAAGGCTCGCTGAAAGGTCGCACACTCCGAATGCAAGCCAAATGGCATCACCCGCCATTGGAAGAGACCTCTCCTAGACTATCGGCTGCCATCGGTATCTGCCAGTACCCGTGCTTCAAATCCAGAGTGGAGATAAACCGGGCGTGACGTAACCGTTCCAAGATGTTGTAAAGTAGCTTCTTGGCCGGGGTGATGACTCAGTCTTACCCAGGTCCACTCTACAAGAAATTTGTAGTTTGCCGAGACGCGAAGCTGTAAAGGGGGTTATGGAGCCGTAGGGATAACTCCGCCACAGAGTGGTTACTAATTCTGTTAAGGAAAAAGGGAAGCCGTTGGGATCGCTCCGCTGCGGTTAGGTTAGAGTCGGTCTTCGTGATGGGTGCTGCTGGGATCGCTCCGCCGCGAACGAAAGCCTGAAAATGCACAATTTCTACACAGACAACACGCAAACGCCGTTTTACTCTGTATACATTCACTTTCGTTTTATTCGTTTCTTAGCTTTCCTAGCCTTGCTGCATCGTCAATTCTAGGTCGTTCCTACCTAACCTGGCAGCTAACTCGCGGTCCCTAAATTGTGTCCTTCGTCACGCACGCACGTCCGATACTCACGCTTGTCGATTCTAAAGTAAAGTTGCTGATCGGCGGCAGCAGCTCACGACCCTCTTTTCGCTCTTTTCGCCCTGCGGCAAAAATCCTCTCTCTATGCTTGGCTCTCTTTTACTCCTAATAATATCAACAGAGTTGCAAGTGATTCAATTGTGCTCGCAATCGGACTCTCTTAATTTAGTAATTTTCATTTACTTCATTTTTACTCTTAACTTATGATTACAATATATTACTTCATCTTATTCCGTTCTCTTAATCTATGATTAAATATATATGCCCTTTTGTTTTATTTGTGCGCGGGCCTCATTGTGACTCCGCGTCACACCTCCCCTTTGTTGACGGCGGGTGATTATCACCTTGTGGGCATCGGTGATGGTTACCCTAAACGATGCGTTACCGTCGCGTACGCAAAAACGGTTTCGGCGTATGCGAGGAAGCCAACCGTCTAGTTCGGCGACAACTCGGTCGCGTTCCATTTTATCTGTGGAAATATGAAGTGATATAAAGATACTTAACTCCTCTCCCATTTCGGGCGACACGAACTTCACGACCCGAAAGGGGCCGTCGGCAGCCTTTGACAACTGGTGTTGGCGTTGCCACACCTGCTCGTCTACTTTGGGCCGCCATTCCCGTCGTCGCTGATTGTAATGTCTTCCCTGGTCCTGGGAAGCACGATGCAAGTTATGACGGACGATGTCGAACACCTCCCTCAGACGCTGGGCCTTTTCTCCTGGCGTTTGCTGAACAGTGGCGGGCCCAGGCGTATTCTCGTCGTATAAAGCGGCTGGGAGACGAGGTTCGCGACGGTTCGAAAGCGGGAGAAAATCCGGTCGAGTCCGCCATACTTGTATTCACCGCCAACGCTATCTCAGGTAGGACCTCGTGCCACGAGCTCTGGTGTCCTTCGATGAACTGGGCGATCATCGTCTTGACCGTCCGGTTCGTCCGCTCGGTAGGGTTTTCGTGGGGGCAGTACGGCGCCGTGTGTTGCACCTCTACGCCGATCGAAGTCAAGGCCTTGAATCAAATCAAGGCATACATCGACTTGTGAACTGCACTCCGCCGCGAGCTTTCGCAACTTTCGCAAGACAGTGTTTAGCAACCAATCGACAACGCACCCTTCCTGGCTTCGTGGCTCCTTGCCCTTAATTATACACTTCAATACTTCGGCATCTTGCCTTAACCATTCTTATAACTTATACAATGCTGATATACTATACAATGCTTATACCCTATAACTATAATTATGAACTGTGGGGGGCTACTTTAGTGGCCGCCTCAAATATGTATGGTAAAGGTGACCCTTTCTTTTCTTTGACTAAATATCCTTTTTGTTTCTCGAGGCATTTGGGGAAAATTTGAGTCCTCGTCTATATTACGGACTTGCGAACTATGCGCATATTCAGTTGAAGAAGGAGCCCCTAATTCTGGTGGAGTTCGAATTTTCATGTGGCTTTGTCTTTCAACTAATGTGTCAAAGGTTTAGTGATTGTTGCGAAATCTTTTATGAATTTCCAATAATAGCCGAGCAATCCTAGGAGGGGGTTAGGCTTTATACCGCAATCGTTTAAAGCCTTAAATTTTCTTTATTTAGCCTGTCGAATACTACTTTAACAAGGTGGTATCTACTTGCTAAACCTAGCGGCGTAAAGTATTTGGCTCTGCCTATCCTGTCTATGACGTCGTTGATCTTCGGCATCGGATACTTATCCGGTCTTTCCGTTAAGTTTTTTGTAATCGATTACTAATCTCCATTTTTTATTATTTAAAACGTTGGGGTTCTTTGACACGAGAAAAATTGGTGCGCTCCATGGGGAACTACTGTGTCCAATAATAACTTGTTCTAAAAGTTTTGTAATCTGCTTTTATATGGTTTAGTATGTAATGGAATTTCGTCTGCTTGTTTTCTATGTTTAACTAAGTTAGTGAAAGTAAGGTTTTCTGCCTCTTGATGAAAAAGTTTCGGAAACTTTTTATAGAGGTTATTTAATGCGTTCATATTGTCTGTTTGTAGTTGGGTATAAGTATAGGTACTTTCCTTTGGCTCGTTAGCATCGCTAACGGGTAGCTGCACTATGACTTGGAAGTTTCGTCCACATTGTGAAGTTCTGAAGTTGTGTTATTTTCTTGATGCATCTTAATATTGAAGCGTTGACTATTAAATTGGAAATATTGACTATCACTTTTAACTGTTGTATGATGTCTATTCCAATTAATCCGTCTAAGTATGGGTGGAATTGAAATAAGATTAGTTGATAACGTGTGTTATTCGCAAATTTGTAAAGAAGCTACTGGCCGGGGTATAATTCTCAGTCTTACCAGGTCTAGCGAATTACAAGATATTTATAATTTCGCTGGGAGAGAGGGCTTAAGGGGGAGGGGGTGTGGATCCTGACCAAACCAAGCCTAGCTCTATCTCTGCACGCCTACACCATCGGGCGCGTGGCCTCGCACCAACTACACTAGCGGGCCGTGGCCTCGCACCCACTACACTAGCGGGCCGTGGCCTCGCACCAACTACACTAGCGGGCCGTGGCCTCGCGCCAACTCCACTACCCAAACACTCTATCGGGCCGTGGCCTCGTACCACTACTCTATCGGGCCGTGGCCTCGTACCAACTACACTATCCAAACACTCTATCGGGCCGTGGCCTCGTACCACTACTCTATCGGGCCGTGGCCTCGTACCAACTACACTATCCAAACACCAACCAGTAATGCCCGCCCCGGGGCCACAATCCCGTACCACATGCTCCTACTCTAGGTTAGGTCGAACACCGGTTGACTCCGATGTTAAGGTAAGCCGGGTTACCAGAAAACAAAGAATCATCCAGTTTCTTCTCGATAATTATAACATATGCACTTTATTCACTTCTTGCTTATCACTACTCTATAGTAACTCACGAGCTAAACCCTGCCGCACTGTTTTCTGGAGCCCTAGCGCTCCGCTATACACTCTGTGCTCTTTTTCGTCTCACGATGCACGTCTACTCACCCTAAGCGTTCGTTCCAAAGTGCCGGCGCGCTCGGCAGCGAACCGTGCGCATGCCTCGGTCGCTCAACTTCGCCGCGAGCTTTCGCAACTTCACCTCGGAGCTTTCGCTCTTCGCCGCCGAACTGAAGTTGCGCTCTCGAACACGGTGTTGAGCAACCGATCAACAACGCACGGTTGCTGCGGCGGCCGGCGGTTAAATTTAAATTTAAGTTATGCCCTTGCTGGCTACGTGGCTCCTTGCCCTTAATTATACACTTCAATACTTTGGCATCTTGTGTTAACCATTCTTATAACTAATACAATGCTTATATACTATACAATACTTGCATCCTATAACTACAATTATGAACTGTGGGTGGCTACCATATCGCCACAATTCTTTGAACAAGGGTAGAACTGTTTTTTGATTAAGGGTATGTAAGTTGAGTACAGTATTTATTGAAACTGGTTTTTGTTAGGTTAATTTGGTCTGAATCGGTGACAATTTATGGGTCAATGAACGAAAGGATTGTACGTGTTTCTACTAAAGAGTTTAGAGGGTATCCGGATTTTAAATGAATTACAATGTATGGTAAAGGTGACCCTGGCTTTTCTTTGACTTAATATCCTTTTTGTTTATCGAGGCATTTCGTGGAAAATTTGAGTCCTCGTCTATATTACGGAGTTGAGAACTATGCGCATATTCAGTTGAAGTAGGAGCCCCTGGCTCTGGTGGAGTTCGAATTTTCATGTCCTGTCTGTTCGTTATGACGATCAGTTTGGTAGGTCTTTCGGTATTATGGCCGGTACGTTATTCTTTTTATGTTGATAGATGTCTTTTTCGTTAGGAGCGTACTTTCGATATTTCCTTTTCTTTCCATTATCCCTTTGTTTGTAACTGTTGTTTTGGCCGTCATGATATATATTTTTCTGTTTGTCAGGTTGACCACTCTTTCTCCTGTAATCAACCTTCCTGGTTTCTTGTTTCCACCTATTCTATTGAAAATAAATTTCCCTTTCTTTAATAGCCCTTTCAAAAGCTTACTGGAGCTTGGTAGGTCCCATAGATGTTACCGCCACTTCAAGTGGAACTTCAACACCCATAAAAAACGTGTTTAGACAGATATTTGCGAACAAGTCTTTCTTTGTTTTGATAAGAATTGGATCGCGTTCTTTGGTATCCATTAATTTTAAAAAAGACGTTCTTATTTCACAAATTTTTTCAAATAAAATTTGTACTAGGTCTTGACAATAAATGCAGTTATGCCTTTCGAACATGCGAGTTTGTTCGTCTCGCTTGTCGGAGCATTGCAAAACTAATGCATCCTTGATCTCATCCCAAATAAGGCCAGCACCCGATGTGTGAGCCGCATCATTAGCCTGCCTCTTATTTTCGGCCTAATTGCCCTTGGGAGCATTTATCCGTTTGGCGTTTTATTAGTTCTTTTAATTATAAGTAAATCTCTGAGCTTTTTAGGGTTACTGTCATAAGGCAGTCTAGGATTTTAAGGGACGAAACTAAGTCCATATTATTTGCTGTTAGATGTCGAAGTCATTGATGGTGTCGGGGGTATTCTTCTAACTGGCTGAAGTTGTTGGTCGGGGTCTTCCTTAATGTCAGATTAAGCCGCACTAATTCAGATCCTACTCCTAGAATATGGGATATGTTTTATAACTTTCCCAGTAGTAGACATCTAATTTTACTGGCTACGAGAGTAGTATAAGAGTATATAAGTATAAGACACGTGATGATTACTAGTAATAAGGAATTATCGCAGTATGAAATAGAAACGTGGGGGTGTGTGTGTGTGTGTCCGTCTCGTGTTTAAACCTATATAGATAGGATTTAAAGCACCCGTTACCCGTCAGTAATTGAGTCAGGTAGAAGTCGGTCTGACCGTGCTTCCTACTCACCCAAGGCCGTATGTCCGGAATCAGCGATCGTGTCCAGCTGCCATTGGTGGTAGTTCTCCACCTCGCCTGCCATTCTTCCATAGTTTCAGCCCGCCTTGCAGTTTGGGGGCTGTTGCTCCTCGTCTCCATTGCCAGGAGATCTAGTGGGATCATTCCGGCCAGTACTAGTGCTGCATCCTCGGAGACAGTACGGTAAGAGCTGAGACATCGTAGCGCGCACCTGCGGTATGCAGCCTTGCTGCTTCGGCCGTACGCTGGTATCCTCAGTGCCGGCGCCCAGACTGTTGCGGCATACAGTATGATCGACCTGACCACACTTGCTATCAGCCACCTGCTCCTCTGCCGCGGGCCCGCATTATTAGCCATCATCCTGGCTACTGCATTCGCGGCTTTCGCCGCCTTTCCCCCGACGAACTCCAGGTGGTGCTTGAACGTAAGCCGATGGTCCAGCATTACTCCCAAGTATCTGATGGCTGGCTTCGAGTGTATGGGACAGTTGTCGACGCGTATTGTGGCTGTCTCCACTACCTTACGGCTGCTGACAGTACTGCCTCCGTCTTGTGGCAGCCAGTGTTAGCCATTGGCGCGAGCCAGTTACCACTGTCGGATAGCGGTGTTAGTTTTCTCCCCGCCGGCAGCTCCTTGCTGACCGTAACCACCCAATGTCGTCCGCAAAGCCAATAATGCGAGTGCCTGCAGGGATGTTCGAACGGAGAACTGCGTCGTACATCACGTTCCATAATGTAGGTCCCAGGACTGATCCTTGTGGAACGCCGCCAGTTATGGTGTGCTGCCGCTGTCCTGCGGCGGTGTCATACAAGAGCACACGATTGGAGAAATAGTCCGTAATCAGGCTTATCAGGTACTCGGATATCTGGAGTCCCTGAAGTGCGCGTATGATACTCATCCAGCTAGCTGAATTGAACGCGTTCTTTACGTCCAGGGTCGTGATGAGGCAGTATTTTTTGCTACCATTCCGCCATCGGGACCCCTCGATGGCTTGTGTGGCGATGCCCACCACATGGCTGATAGCTTGGGTAGTGCTGCGCTTTTTCCGGAATCCAAACTGGTGCTCAGATAGCCCTTGCCGTTCTTCTAATTCGTCGTGCAGTCTGTTACATATGATGCGCTCGAACAGTTTGCCAACCACGTGGAGCATGCACAGTGGCCTGTATGCGGACGGGTCCTCGGTGGCTGTCGCCTTGGGGCCACCGTCTTGCGCCCCTGGGAGCGGTCGTGGCCTCCATGCGACTGTACCTCTATGACATAGCGCTGCATAAACTGCTGGTTGCTTGGCCACTATTAGCTTCAGAGCTTTTGTCGGAATCTCGTCAGGTCCTGGGGCTTTATTTGGCTGTATCCGAGCAAGAGCCTGTAGCACCTCCTCTGCGCCCGTCCATTTTACCGTCGACGTTCCGGCGTACGTGGTGGTTATGTGCAGCGTTGGTTGCGAGGGGAAGAGCGTGGTGACAATTGCCCTTAGCTGGACCTCGCTTGTGGGCATTGGCATCCTGCACATTCTTCCCATGACCAATTTGTAGGCTGTTCCAAAGGGTTGCGCGTCGGCATCAGCGCATAGGCTCTTCCACGCGGCGTCCTTGCTGCGATTGATAGCCTTCTTAAGTGCGGCCCTCTTCGCTCTGTAGGCTTCCTGCATTTCCTGGCAATTGCTTCTCCTGTGAGCCCGTTGGTAGCGTCTTCTGGCTATGTGGCATTCTCTCCTGGCCATCTCTATTTCCACCAGTGAACAGGTCTGCGCCCGTTTATCCGCCTTCTCTTTTTAAGCATGGATGCGTTGCATGCCTCCTCTACCGTTCTTCCTAGATAATTTGCACAGTGGTCGGCATCTCCTCGGCCGGGAGTTGCAGCCCGACATCTAGCAACAGCGCTTCTGGGCTGAGCGTATCTTGGCTCCATGTGCCACGCTGGTGGTATTGGTCCTTGTGCTGGTCGGCGAAGTGACTTATTATCGCATGGTGGTCGCTGTGTGTGTATAAGTCTGACACCATCCAGGACGCGCGTCTCGCCAGGCATGGGCTAGCAAATGTCAAGTCGATAATTGATCCTCTGCCTGCTTTGTTGAAGGTTTGCCTGTTACCAACGTTGAGAAGCGACACGTTGAGGGTTGCAAACGCGTCTAGCAGGAGACGCCCACGTTGACTTGTTTTGCTGCTTCCCCATTCAACTGCCCACGCATTGAAGTCGCCCGCTATGATTACGGGTGAACGGGTTCTTGCGTCGTCCGTAATGTTGTCGAGTATGTTGGCGAACTCGCTGATTTCTACACTGGGTGCAATATAGCAGCTATATATAAAGACTCCGCAACACTTGGCTCTGGTATATCCGGTTGCCGCTTTCCTGTCGGTAAGTTGCGCTGGTGGGCTTCCGCAGCTCCAAATTGCTGCACCACCGCCATTGCTCTGGGTCCAGATGCCATCATGTTTGGGCTGGTATGGCTCACTGACGATGGCGAAGTCAGTTTTTTCTTCCCGAGTGGTTTGATCGAGTAGGTCCTGGGCCGCTCTGCAGTGGTTCAAGTTAATCTGGATTAACTTGATTTTTTGGCTGTTGGTTGCGACGCCTTAATGAACCACGGGCAGGCCCTGCTAAGGGTATTGTGTGCCGTGTTCGCGGTCTCATATCTCGTGCAGATTATGCATTTTGACTTGCCGGTGCACTCCTTCGCCGAGTGGTTGGCTTCTCCACAATTGAAGCACAGTTTCGAGGCGTCGTGTTTACTGCGGCATCGTGCACCCGTGTGCCCAAAGTCCAGGCACTTGAAGCATCGCCTCGGCTCCACTTTTTGGCGTATACGACATACCGCCCATCCAATGCGTATCTTCGCTACCTCCAGAAGTTCGTTTGCGACTTTCTTGGGCAGTAGCATAGTAGCCGTCTGTGTGCCGCGGTATGCTTTCCTTAGCTTCGGTGAGGCTTCAGCAGGCAGGTCCCCTTCGATTTTAGCGAATACGGCTCCTAGCACGTCGTCGCTATTTGACCATTCCGGTATGTCCCGTATTTCTATGAGGACTTTGTCAGAGATCGTTCTGACGTCTGCAGTAATCCCCACGGCCTCCTGGACGGCCTTCTGTAGTTTGGTTGTGGATTCGTCCTCTGCTTTGCTCATTCGTAGGATGAGTTCTCCGGCTGCAGTACGCATGATGCCGCTAACGCTCTCTGACTGTGCTGCTGTAGGTCTTGGTTTGTCTGTACAGTTTTAGCACGTTGGCATATTCCTCTGGGCTCCGGCATTTGACCAATATGGCATCTGGTCGACTTCTCTTTGGCGGCTGGGTGTTGCTCCTCTTCTTCTTCTTGGCTCCAACTTTTTGCCATTTGTTGTTGCCTGGCCCTTTGTTGTTATCATTGTCCTCCTTTTTTTCGGTGGTCCCGCGCTTGTCCGCATCTCGGCGCTGAGATGTTCGCGCTTCTACTGGACTCGCCTTCCTGTTGGACTTTGGGGTTGCACTCAGCACCGGCCTATCTGCGGGGGTTTTCCTCCTTGTTTGTAGCAGCGCCGGGGAGGTTTGCACTGCGCTCTCTCTGCTAGTGCTATGTTCATTAGCCAGTGCGCATGGCTGTGCACTGCTTCCCTGGCCCGTTTGCTGCGCCGCTTGCTCACTTGGCAATTGCGCTGTGGCTGCCATTTGGATCTCCTTCATCCTGGCAAGGTCATCTTTCATACTCTGGTTGATGTGCCGCACAGCTGGCTTTTTGCCACCCACAGTCGCAAGGAGCCTGTCCAGAATAGCTCCCAGCTCAAGGAGTAGAGTGCTGGTACCACGCCATGCCCGGTCCCAGGGCGTCCGCTTGTTGCGTTTGGGGCTATCCCGGTGCCTGTCGCTTGATGTTGGCGTGCCACTGACCGCGTCTCTAGCGCTGCTCCTCTCCGCCTGTGCTGCCTGCTGTGCATGCAGTGTTGTTTGCGGGGGGGTCCTTGACATCTTTGCGTTTTTGCGGAAGGGATCCATTTCTGTTGTGCTGCTGTGGTGTTCGTTGCTACGATAGCCAAGTGTGCCACCATCGTAGTAGTTTGGTTGGTAACGGTTGTTGGGGCCTCCAGAATCCGTGCCCCGACCGTGGACTGTGCCACGGGTGGATTTTCACATGTGTGACTGCCACCTGGAGTAGTTTCGTTAAAACAATCCATTCCTTTCCATTTTTGCATTTTATGCCTACTGCCAGGCTTTTGCAGTTTATACCAGCTGCCTGGTTTTGGTATACTGCCGGCCGATGCGGCACAGATGCAGACCACCAAGCCGTTCAATGTGAAGCAGACGCTTGGTGGATTTGTGGTTTTGTGCGAGGGCAGGTCTCCTCAGGAGTCCCGCGGTGGCTCAGAGTTCCCCAGCGTTTAACCGTTGGGAGTTACACCGCTCCGATTCTGTCACCAGAGCCCTCTTTAGGTACACCACATGCGTGGCGGGGTTGGCAATTGGTCGGAACCGTGACCTTATGTACGTTTTCCCCTGTGAGAATCGTGACTGTTACTTCTAAAACTGCTATTATTTGCATATCAGCAGCTATTAATTACTGCGCCTTGTGGGTATGCTGTGTTTCCCGCTTTTCAGGTGGTGTGTGTCCCGGCTAATGATCGGCAGCGCCCTCTATCGCTGGTTAACAACGTTTAGTAGAGCGGCCAAGATCTGCAGCGCCACTACCGCCGTGCTAGGTACCGTGTCATAGATCGCCTTGCACCTTACAGCACTGCCATCAGCTGATTGGTTGACCATCTGTTTTACTATTGCATTCTCGTCATGAGAAAGCAATTTTATGTGGGCGGCGACATTTTCCTCTTGTTGAAGAAGTGTGGAGAAATGTGATAGGGAGAAAGCACATAGCATGCTTTCCCCCTCTCCATATCCACACACTCGGGGCAGAACACCAGATTGGTCTTTGAGCCAAGGGGCCGTCGGACACGTGGCAGATCACCCTAACAGGTACGCATTGGCGTTGTTGTTTACGCCAGTACTTACGCGTTTTTTTTTCCTTGTAGGCATCGCGGCCCAAGATGGGAAATAATGGGAGCGACGATCAAAACGCGACCGCGCACTTCCACTTCTCCTTAGCACTTTTTGTGTGTGTGTGTGTGTTTTTTTTTTTTGTATTCAGTTTATTTATGCTTACGTTATAGTTGGGGTATTGTTTAGGTAGCGTGGATTGCCTGCGGAACGGCCGCGAAGCATTGCTTCACAGGCATGTTCTTGCTACCTAAATATCCGCGGTTCTCCGTCTGCTGCGCTCAACTCTCCTGAGTTCTCGCATTACTTCTGCTGCGAAGGTGCTGGCAGCGTCCCACTTTTGTGCGGTCTCTATCATGCTCGTGACCAGGTTGTCCATCGTGATAGGTCTGCCCATGATGTCCTCCAGCTCCTGTCTGTTCGCTGCGAAACGTCCACACTCGAATATGACGTAATTGGCGTCCTCTATGATTCCTCTGCCGCACCAAGAACACTCGTCTGTGTTGTCGTGGCCGAATCGCTTTAAGTAGCTCCTGAAGCATCCGTGGCCTGATAGGAGCTGCGTTAAATAAAAATTAGTATTGCCATACTTGCGATTTATCCAGGCTTTCAAGTTTGGGATAAGCCTATGCGTCCAGCGTCCTTTAGATGCGCGATCCCAGCGTGCTTGCCATAATGCTACGCTCTGCATCCTTGCCTCAGTGCGAATCGAGTTTGCTGTGTTGCTTCCATTGTGGGCTCTATAGCAAACTACAGCTTATGTTGCCAATTCGTTTAGCGGGACCATTCCTGCGATAACCAGCTCCGCTTCGTCCGATACCGTCCGGAATGCGCAGCTGACCCGTAGAGCGCTTAGGCGATATATAGAGTGTACGCCCCGGCTAAAGCTGGGAACAGCGTTTCCACAATCAACTTCAGCTCACTTGGGTCAGAAGACTGCGCTTGTTTGCCAGCGTAGAGTCTTTTAACGAAAGTTTTGTACGCCTTGCCCCAAGGATCATATTCGGCTGAGTCGCATAGCTCCAGAAAACATTCTCGTTTGCTATCTCTTATGGACTCCTTTAGCATTTTTCTGGCACTCTGATACCTTAGCTGCTGTTCGGCATAGTTGGGTCTACCTCGGGCTCGCTGGCATCTCCTACTGGCTTGGATGCAGTTCCGCCGTGCTTCGGCAATATTTTCGTTCCACCAGTACGTGGGTACATGGTGGCGCCGTAACGTTTTTCGGGTTTGCATGCTCTCGTCGCAGGCACGCGATAGCTGGCATGCCATTTGGGAGGCTCTTCTCTCTGCGTTGCCAGCAGTGACAAGCGAATGGACTGCTTTCGAGAAGGCCACGGGGTCGAAAGTATCCAGGCGGTAAGCTTTCCGACTTAGGCTTCTCGAGCTGGCTGCAGTTCCTTCACCAAACGTGCATATTATTGCGGAGTGGTCGCTTGCGGTGTATACGTCGCTTAGTGGCCATTTTGTTGAGCCGAAAAGTGACGAGCTTGCGAAGGTGAGATCGATTATGGATCCGATACCACCTCGACTAAAGGTATTTTCCGAGCCGAGGTTTAGCAGGGCAACATCCAGGGCTGCGAAGCTTTCCAATAGGGCACGACCTCTTGCGTTAGTTGCTTGGCTGCCCCATTCCACTGCCCAGGCGTTGAAGTCACCAGCAATAATGACCTTCCGCCCCCTTGCGTCGTCTACTAATGCGTCTTATGCAGCTGTAAATTCGCAGAGCTGCATGCTTGGGGCCAGGTAGCAGCTGTATACCCACAGGCTGCCGTACTGTGCGCGTACAAACCCAGTAACATGCGCACATACCCAGAGCGCAGCTTTTCCATCCTGATCCTCGGACCATATTCTCGGGCAGTTGGTTTCTCGGTGGTGAGGTTCGCTGATGATGGCAATATCAATGCGCATCTCCCTAACAGTCTGCTCCAAGATGGCTTGAGCAGCTATGCAGTGGTTAAGGTTAATTTGAAGTAACCTTAACATTTCATTTTGCGTACTGCCTCGCGATACGCCAGACATTTAAAGCTTCCTGTAGCGTGGTCCGTTGATTTTTCTCCTTTCCGTATGCAAAGGCTACGTTTTAGTGGCTTGGAGCAGCTCTTTGCTTCGTGACCTGTGTCCCCGCATCTGAAGCATGCGCCTTTCATATCGTCTCCGCTGGTGCAGTTCGCTGCAATGTGTCCGAAACCCTGGCATTTAAAGCATCGCTTTGGTTGGTCTATTGCACGAATACGGCAGACAACCCATCCGATCCTCACCTTGGCCTTCTCGACAAGCGTCCTGGCTTTTGGCGCTGGGAGAGTAACTGTGGCCCTTTGCTGGCCGCCAAATGCTGGTCGCAGCGATTTGATCGTTTCAATCGGCAAGGAGTCGTCTTGTAAGGCACTTTTAATCGCTTCGAGCACTTCCTCCTTAGTCGCCAGCTCATCCAGGTCCTTGATCTCCACCTGGGACGTTTCGGTCAGCGTTCTTACTACCGCCCGGTCACCCAAAGCCTTTCCCACAGCTTCTTGCAGCTCATCTGGGGAGTGCTCCGGCTTCCTATTGAGGCGCAGCAGAAGATCGCCCTTCGCGGTCTTGCGAATGCCTTGCACATCGCCACTTAGGTGCTTGAGGGCCGGGTCGCTCTTCATGAGCCTGAGCATATCGGCATATGTGCAGTCACCCACTCCGTGGACTGTAATGGCGTCGGCTATGGGACGCTTCTGCGTTCGCTTACGTCCTTTCACTGCTGTCCAGCTCTCTGGGTTGCCATTATGGCCAGCTAAGCTGGAGTTTGCAGGGGCTGTCTTTTGTTGCGTGGGCACCGCCTGCTCGCTGGGTTTTGACCCTGGCGTTTAGCCTTCTTGGAGGGAGTTCTGCGCTGCTCTGGCATGCCATCCCTCGGCCGTTTGGGCGTGCTTGCCTCTTTTTGGCCCCCGAGCTTTGTTCGGCGCGTCTTTAGCACGTTCGGCTCCGCACGTCTGGCTAATGACGGCGTCGTTTGCGCCTCGTCGCACTTCGTTTCCGGCGCACAGAGCTTGAGCGCCACCTTCTGCAGGCTTTCTACTCTCGCGAGTTCCTCTCGCATCAGCCCGTTAATGTGGCGTTGTCCGTTGAACAGCGCCGTTAAGCCGTTTAGGACTAAGCCCATCTTCTCGATCGTGCCTCTTAGCGTTCTTGGCAGCTCGTCACTAGCTTTTGCCGGCGACGACGCAGCCACTCTTTGCTGCACTGGCGTGGCCGCCTGGTGTGGCGGTGATCGCTGTAGCGCAGAGCGGCGCGCAAAGGCATGCAGCTCATCCTCCATTTTTCTATCAGGTCACCTGCTCTAACTATCAGGGCTCTACAGGAAAGTCCCTCGGTGGCCAAAGGTTTCCCTCAGGCTATTGACCGCTGGGAGTTATACCGCTCCGACTCGGTCACTAGAACCCCGTTTTTATGGGCACCGCCGCGGCGGGCGGGTTGGAAATTGGTCTGTTTCGCGACGTTTTGCTCCCTTTTTGCCCTGGAGCCTGTAGTGAGCACCGATATCGGCTTTTTTGCCTTGTCTTTCTCCAAAGCTTAAGTGCTTAGCAAGAACAGCGTAAGCCCGAAAGTATGCTGTACTTTCGGCAAGTTACAGCTTATCGCCTGGTTGGTGTCTCCGCTACGCAGTTTGGCAGCTGGCTCTATAGTGCAGATCAGCTGGTTGTGAACTGCGCTAGCCAACACTACTAACAGCTGTCCTGTCCACGTCCTGTCCTGCCCTGATGGTATCCGTGGTGCTCCTGTGTTTCCTGAAGCCAAATTGACGTTCAGACAGCCCGTGCACTTCAGCAAGCTTGCATTCTAGGCGATTGCAAATTATCCGCTCAAATATTTTCCCCATCGTGTCCAGCATACACAGAGGGCGGTATGAGGAGGGATCAGCCAGTTCCTTGCCGGGCTTCGGGATGAGCACAAGTCGCTGGAGCTTCCATCTTCGTGGTACTGTGCATTCCGCTATACATTGATTGTTCAGCTCCACGAAACTTCTGGGGTGTGCAGCGATGACAGCTTAGATTACCCCGTTCGGTATGCCGTCTGGTCCAGGGGATTTGTCGGCCTTTAGCTTCGCAGCAATGCTCAGTACCTCATTGTCGTCGATGGGTGCACAGCCGTTTGTCCCATTTGCTGGGACTTGCGGTGCAATTCCAGATGGCTGCCGGGGAAAGAGCGTTTGAACTATTTGTTTCAGCTGGTCCCGGTTTGTTGGCATTGGCCTTCCATGCATAGCCTTCCCATGACTAGCTTGTAAGCCATTCCAAAAGGCTCCGTGTTCGCAGCGTCGCAAAGCCCTTGTAAATATCGGGTTTTGCTGCGTCTAATAGCTTCCTTGAGTATCTTCCGCTTGGCTCTGAAGCTCTGCAGATGGTGCTCAAAATTGGGCGACGATCTCAACCGTTGGTTCTTTCGCCTAGCTGCGAAGCAGGCTTTGCGCGCTTTGGCTATGTCCTCGTTCCACCAGGCTACCGGTCTATGTGAGTTTCCACCTGTTCGAGTTTTGGTCAGTATGGCATTACATGCGTTGGTGATAGTCTCTACTCCGGTCCTTATGGGGACGGAGTTCAGAGCCAGATCAGTGCCGAAAAGATTTTTCTGGGGCGTTTTCATTTAGAAGTGGTTAAATTCGGGAGTATTTATTAATATTATTACATTTGTTACCTTTAAATATATTAATTTTAAAAAGAGATATATGTTTATTATGATTATATTTAAATAGTTAAAAAAAATACTAATTTGTGGCGTTAGCGATATGAGTTATTCATTTTAAATCGTGAAATATTTATCTTTTTGTAGAATTAGATTTTTAAACTTAATTTTTATTAGAATAACATGTTTGTTTTTAGTAGACTTATTTTTTATTAAATATTTCTTTTATATCTATTGTTTAAATAATTTGGTTCTTTAGTTATACTAGCTGCTATAACTAAAAGTGCGCAGATTCCCTTTTCTTCGTGGTTACCTGCTGCTATAGCAGCCCCAACTCCTGCTTCTGCTTTAGTTCATTCTTCGACTTTGGTGACGGCAGGGTTAATTCGGTTTAATATTTTATTAAGAAATTCATGAATAGGTCAGTTTTTACTTTTATTTTCAGGTTCAACAATATTTATAGCCTGGATTAGGTGCTAATTTTGAATTTGATTTAAAAAAAATTATTGCATTGTCAACTTTAAGTCAATTAGGTTTAATAACAAGAATTTTATCTATAAGTTTTTACAAATTAGCTATATTTCATTTGTTAACACATGCTTTATTTAAGGCTTTATTATTTATATGTGCAGGGGCCATTATTCATAATATAAATAATTCTCAAGATATCCGTTTAATAGGCGGTTGAAGAATTCATAATGTGTCAGGGAATATCAACTGAGCCTGCACGGCCTACTGAATGGCGACATACGAGAAGCGTTCTACGAGGCCTGCCAAGGATTTAGCGGGACGGGAGTGAGGCGAACATTAGCCTAGGAACCGTTTCGACAAGGTGTCGGCTTGCTTATTAAGGTCCTAGAATGCCCGACTCGTCAGCCCATGTCTACAGTTACGAAAGGGGGTCCAGTGGGTCGCTTCCACACTTTACTGGGCTCAGTGTGGTGGTGCGGTTTTGATTGCTTGCAGTTGCTGCCAATTGTGGCGCTGGTCGCTGCTGATTTGTGGCTTCAAAGGTGGCCAATGGTTTCCCATTGGCGTTTGCCCGATGGGAGTTTAACCGCTCCAACTCGGCCGCCAGCGCCCCTTTTTAGTACACCGCTATGCGGCAGGGATTGGCTTGGTCGGATCCGTGACCTTCTGTACCATTTCATGCCTCAAATCTGCAGCTGCAATGCGAGAAGTACGGGAAAGCCTAAAAGCATGGCTTTTCTTTGGCTTCCTGTGGATTCCAACTGCGTGGCATATTTTCGCGCGTGGTTGCTGTCCAGAACTTTTGTCTTGCTCATGTGCTTGAGCATAAAAAATGTCGCCATGCTAAATCCGCCAAAAAAAAGTGCTCAACTTACTTGAACGAGACCTCCGATCAGGTGGTCCGCGCCATCACCCCGTCATCCAGGTGAGTGCCCGGGCTCGCTCCATTCTCGTGTTCACCATCCCATTCTTACAGGTGCACCAGCAGTCGTGCCACCTGCGTCTCTCCGTGTGCTCATGTAGTCATATCTGGTTTAACACACCCTGGCATCCGCCGCTTGCGCAGCGCGTGAAGGAACGTGGGTGTCCACGTGTGCACAACCACTTCGCCAAGGGATTGCACATCATCGCCTTGCTTTCCCTGCCGGCGCAGCGGCCCAAGACAAAGAAAAGCAGGAGCGACGATCGAGACGCGTCCACTCACTTTCACTTTCACTCACTCACCCTGTGTGTGTGTGTGTGTCTGTTTTTTTTTTCTTTTTTTTTTTATAGGAGGGAAAAGCATAAAAATCCGAAAAGTGTGGGACATGCACCCACTAAAGTCTCAGCTAGATTCTCATCTATGATTGACGATTGCACTGTCTTTCAGCGCGACGCAAGGATTCTCTGCAGCTGTGGTGCTAATAACAATCCAATTGGTTTGCGACCTTAATAGGATTTCTAATAAGTCGTTGACTATAAAAGGTCTCCCAATTATTTGACTTAGCTGTTCCCGTTCAGCAGAGAATCTTAGACAGACGAAAAAGACATGTTCAGCGTCGTCTATGGCCCGCGCACAGTGTGTGCAAAACGGGTCATGTTTAAACCTAAATAGATAGGATTTAAAGCACCCGTGTCGCATCAGTAATTGAGTCAGGTAGAAATCTGTTTCATCGACCTGACCACACTTGTACAGGAGCACACGGTTGGAGAAATAGTCCGTAATCAGGCTTATCAGGTACTCGGATATCTGGGGTCCCTGGAGTAACTCTCCACCTCGCCTGCCATCCTTCTAAAGTTTCAGCCCGCCTTGTAGTTTGAGGGCTGTTACTCCTTGTCTCGGCCGCAATGGGCTGAGCTAGGTGGATTGAGTGCTTTGCTTAATACTTCTGGAACTAATCTTGCAGGTACCCACAGTTTCCATGAATCCTTGTCTTGCGATTCTATGCCCGTCGCAAATTGTTTTATCTTGTAAACATAATCATCCATCAACTTTAGATCCGGCAACCTAGCTTGTTTCTCTTTTACATACGCTATTAAAGCTAGATATTCTGGTGCCTTAAAAACAAGTTGAGGTCAAATATTGTATAGGGCCTTGGTCATCTAATCCTTCTACTTCTTCTTCGTAAGTTCTTTCGTCCTGACAAATCCTTCTGCTTCATAAGCCATTTAAGAGATGCATGATCAGTAATTACGGTGAACTCCAGACCTTCTATATATGCTCGAAACTTTTGAATGCCTTCCAGTTCTGTAACTGAGTAGTTACGCTGAGCTTTCGTAAGTTTCGCTGATATCTCTGAATCATCCCGAATCTGCGCTAGTACATAGCCTATGCCGTAAGTACACGCATCGCATATCAGGATAAAAGGTTTCGAAAAATTGGGTGTTATTAAAATAGGTGCTCCATTCAGGTATGATTTGAGCATCGCGAAAGCATCAGTGGCTTCCGGATTTCAATATATAGACTTTTGTTTTTTTTTCAAAAGTTCTGTTAACGGATAACTGATGGCGGCATACTTTTCTTCGAAACCCCTATACCATACAGCCAGAGAAGCGACGTAACTGCTTGACAGTTTTAGGACCAGGAAATTCACTTACTGCCTAAATTTTCTCAGGATCCGTTTTAATTTGGCCGTTTCCAATGCTAATATTCATAGTTAGGTTTGCTTTCCTTAAACATAACCCAATCTCCTGAAGCAAAATAAGGTGGGAGTCGAACTCATCTTATAACACTAATAAGTCGCCTAAATAAGCGAAGACTTATGTACGCAAGTGTGCAGGAATTACTTCATATATAAGGCAACAAGTGTTTGCGGCGCATTGCAAAGGACAAATGGCATCACCTTGTACTAGTATAATGGTCGATTGGGTTTTGTAAAGGCGGTATATTGCCGTGATTTCTCCTCTAACGGTATTTGCCAGAAGGCATGTTTCATGTCTAACCCGGTAATGAATTTAGCTGCAGGTAGTCTACTCAAAATACAATCTATGTGAGGCAAAGGATAGGCATCCTTGGCCGGAGATACTGGCCAGTGGCGTTGCTTAACTAGGATTGCTGAGCCTACATTAACGGAGTGAATAATCAAATTAGTTCTGCCTAAGCCTTCTTTAGCATACGATTAGAATCCTCCTTTAATGGCATCGAGACGGTCCTGATCCTCTTTATTTAGACGATGAAATTTGGGAAGCTCCTTTTGTTCTGCTGGTGCTCCAACATCTAATTCTGATATCTCAGCTTGCTTAGTAATTGTTCCCAACAAGCCAAATTCCCGCCAAAAATTAATTCCTAAATACATATCCTGTTTAAGTTCTGGGATAATAAATATCTCAAGATTTCTAGTTAACTGTTGATAAGTGATCAGCGTCTGTAATTTAGTAACAATTCTGCCAGCGGTGCCTGTTAAGTTACTAATGTTTATTAGCAACTGTTTTGAAGCTTTCACCAAAAAATAATGGCCAATTTGGCGTTTCACAACAACACGTTATAAAATAGTTTCTTTTATCAAATTTACGTAAATTGCCAGATTATTTGGCTGTGGCTCAGAAAAGTTCTTCGCTTCGCCTCGATCAACAACGAACAACTGACTAGATAGAAAAAATATGAAATTCATAGCAGCTGCGACAAGTGCAAGAGAGGCTTGCCAACCTTGTTTACAACAAACAGCTGTTTCACTAAACTAAGATTATGACCTCTTTTTATGTTTACATGAATGTTTGCTTATACTGATGATGCAGAATCCAACACACTCCCCCCGTTGGAAGCCTGACTTTCAACAGAATCCTTAAGGGGCAGCAGACACAGCTTGTTTACGGCTCTTCGGATGATGCCAGCCGTGGTCTTCAGATCTGCTACACGATTTACTCCATCCTTAACAGGAATCAAGTTTACTACCCTACCAAGTGGCCACCATTTTCGTCTTTAACGAGCACCATGTCGTTAACGCAAAACGCTTGTGTTTGAGTGCGCCATTTAGCTCGCTGTTGTAGTGAGAACACCTGTTGTAGCTGTGTCACACGCTGCCAGCCATCCAAACGGATGTAGTTTAATTTTGTCAATTTTGGCTCGATTATCGTTGTGGAAGGGCCATCAAGCAGTAGATGAGCAGGAGTCAGGGTATCTAGATCTGCTGGGTTCTCTGACAGCGAAAGTAACGGGCGTGTGTTAACAATAGCTGTGATTTGGCAAACAAGAGTACGAAGCTCATCAAAGGTAAGTAGAGAACGGCCGACAGACCGATAGAAATTGTGCTTGACCAATTGCTGCCTCCCTTAGTCCACCAAAGTGCGGAGAACGGGGGGGAATAAATTTCCATTCGATGTCATCGGCTAGGCAGAAGTGCCGAACTGCTTCCATGTGGGGATCGCTGAGCAAGAGACGTTTCAAATCGACCACCTCATTCTTAGCTCTAACGAAGTTTATTGTGTTGTCGGACCAAATCTGACTGGGTTTGCCACGAGTGGCGATGAATCGCTTTAAGGCACTCAAAAATGTAGCAGTCGATTGGTCCTTGACTAGCTCTAGGTGCATTGCCTTGCTGATGAAGCCTCGTACGAACTTCCGGCTTGTAGAAGAAAGGTCCGCAATAATCGATTCTAGTTACGGTAAACGCTCGAAAGGCTTCCAGACGCTCCCTTGGAAGACTCGCCATCACGGGCTCGACGAAACTAGGCCTCGCTCTGAAGCACCTCACACATCTGCTGACTGCTTTAGAGACTTCTCAATCCACAAATCGGCCAATATTGTAGTCGAATTTTGGCTAGAAGTGCGCGGGGACCGGTGTGTAGATTCCTCTCATGAAACTGAACGATGAGAGCCAAGGTGATTGCATGACGCCGAGGCAATATAATGGGATGTTGCGCATCATAGTCCAGAGATGAATTGCTAAGCCGGCCACCAACACGGAGGAGGTCACGTTCATCCAGAAATGGTGCATGAGGTGCTATTGAGCTCGATTTTTTCACATTTCCATGAGAGTGAATCTCCTTGATGTCATCCCACAAGTTTGCTCTCTGTACAGCCTGAAGAAGAATCCGAGTGCCGTGATGAATGTCTGCAACAGTGAGTCCATGATGCCTTATACGCTTCATGAATTTGTACACATAGCCAAATGTGCGCTGCATGGAGCCAAATGAGTTTGTGTGCTTGCATCCTAGAGTTAAATCTGTATGTGGAGACTTAATGATCAGTACTCTTTTCCTTAATTCAGTGGTTGGCGTTTCAGGCAGACAGCACGCCGGCCAATTTAGACGACCATCTAATAGATACGATGGACCATGAAACCAGAGCTCCGATTGGGCTAGGACGTCGGGAACTTTGCCTCTAGAAAGAATGTCAGCTGGATTTCTGTCCGTCGAAACATATCGCCACTCCATACTGGCAGTAAGTTCTTGTATGGCAGCCACACGATATGCCACGAAAAAATTAAATTTGAAGGAACGAATCGCACCAGCAATAAAACTGGCTGACAAAGATGCCTGTGCGCTTGACTTCATCCATCAAATTTGCCAGCAGCTTCGCTCCATATAATTCCAGTTTTGGGACAGTCAATGTTTTTAATGGCGCATCTCGAAACTTGGAGCAAAGGATACGGCTTGTGGCTAGAGGACTTTTGGCCACCACGTAGATGCAGGCTCCATAGGCATCCGCACTGGCATCGCAAAATCCATGTATTTCAACATCAGCTCCTTCGAAGAGTACCACTCTGGGAAACGATAAATGGCGAATGTTGCGAAAACTGCTGCATAGCTCCCTCCAGGTTGTATCACGTGCAATCGGCAAGCTTTCATCCCAAGTTAATTTGTCTTTACAAAGCTGTTGAAAAAATATCTTTTTTTAGTTATGAGTGGCCCCAAAAGTCCAAGCGGATCATAAGACCGGGCAACAATAGATAGAACTAAGCGCCTGCAGGGTTTAACAGTAGACTCTAGAACAGAAAATGAAAATAGCAACTGGTCGATCGCTGGATCCCATACAAGACCAAGGGCCTTGGTGACATCGCTTCCATCATCGAATTTCAAGTACTGTTCCCTATCTTCATAGGCTATTCCATCGAGGGCTTCTTGGTGACTGGAACACCACTTTCGAAGCTTGAAGTTTCCACGAGACAATATCCCGGCCGTCTGACGAATTTTTTCTCTGGCTTCAGCAACTGAGTTGGCTCCGGATATGAAATCGTCAACTGGAAATGCATCACGCTCATCAAAAGCTAAATGATGCTGACTTGGTCCGTATGTTACTGTATCCAATTTAAGGATCTCGATTTCCTTCTGAGGCGAGTCCCTCCACTGGATGCACTGCAAGTAACTATCAGGCGAAGTCACTCGGACACAGCGATACATTTTGCAAATGTCAGCTGTCAGAGCAACAGGATATGTGCGGTAGCAAATCAGAATGTGAAACAACTTAGGTTGAATGATTGGTCCCGCCATCAGTACACCATTGAGAGAATGCGCAGAATCAGTCGACGCTGAGCCATCGAACACAACACGCAACTTGGTTGTGGTACTGTCTTCCTTCAAGACGCAATGATGTGGGAGGAAGTATTTACAGCAGCCACTCAACTCTGGATTAACTCGCGATATGTGATTCAGATCCAGAAACTCTTTGATGAATGCCGAGTACTGCTCCTTTAGATGCAAATTCCGACTCAATTTTCGCTCAAGACTGAGAAATCAACGATAAAACCTGACCATAATACTCTCCTAGAAGCTTTGCACTCCGCTTCAGAGGCAATCACACTGAATACTCGCCGGATGGTAAGCGGGAGAAGTTATTGGCAAAGTGCTGCTCGCATTCCAACTCTTCTTTGGTGGCTTCCACGCTTTCAACTTCCCAAAAACGACGAACCAACTCATCCAGACGAACGTCCAACTGACCAGCTTCGCTGTCAGGAGTGAAGCCAGCAGATAAGAACGAGGTACTGCGCAGTCTCTCGTACCCACCGGTCACGACCCAGCCAAGACGAGTTTTTTGCAGAAGAGGTAGTTCTTGCAAAAGCACAATTTGCCCAAAACACAAAAGCTCATAGAAGAGGCTTGCTCCCATTAAAAGATCCACTCGCTGTGGTTTATTGAAAGCAGGATCAGCCATCCTTATGTTCGAGGGAATTTTCCACTCCGATGTATCGATGATGAAGTAAGGCTGACTATCGGTAATTGTTGGAGTCACGAGAGCATTAAAGGTAGCTGAACAATAGGTGCAACTGCGAGCCTGAGTCTAATAAGACCCTACAGGGAACCTAGGATCCAGAGCTTTTATTTACCAGTACCACTGCAGTGGCCAAGAGCACAACACCAGACTGAAGACCTTGGACAGCAAGAGAGGTAGTGGAGTGAGAGTGTGTCGAAGTGGCACCGGTCAAATCAGACGATGTATGTAATGGTGTCGACGCTTCAGCTTCTGGTGAAGTTGCAAAATGCAGTAGGGTATGATGCTTTCCTCCTCAAGTACGACAATGAATACTACTGCAAGACCAAGTTTGGTGTTCCTTCCTTAGGCAGTTATAAGAAAGTGCCAGTTTCTTGACTTCCTAATGACGAAGGGATGGAGACAAATTATCGAATTTACTACATGTGAAGATCCCGTGACCAGATGCATCACAAAAGCTGCGCCCATTTTGGTTAGTCTCAGCTACAAGCGCTATTTTGCTGTGGTTAGTGACATGGTTGGGTATGCCCACCTGTGAATTGGTCATATGAGATTACATGGCATGTTGCACGCTCTCCGTCTCATGTTTAAACCTAAAAAGATAGGATTTAAAGCACCCGTGTCGCATCAGTAATTGAGTCAGGTAGAAGTCTGTTTGACCGTGCTTCCTACTCACCCAAGGCCGTATGTGCGGGATCAGCGTTCGTGTCCAGTTTCCATTGGGAGTAGTTCTCCACCTCGCCTGCCATGCTTCCAAAGTTTCAGCCCGCCTTGTAGTTTGGGAGCTGTTGCGCTTTGTCTCCATTGCCAGGAGATATAGCGGGATCATTCCGGCCAACACCAATGCTGCATCTTCGGAGACGGTACGGTAGGAGCTGAGACATAGTAACGCGCACCTGCGGTATACAGCCTTGCTGCTTCTTCCGTAAGCTGGTATCCTCAGTGACGGCGCCTAGACTGTTGCGGCATACAGGATCATCGACCTAACCACACTTGCACACGGTTGGAGAAATAGTCCGTAATCAGGCTTATCAGGTACTCGGATATCTGGAGTCCCTGGAGTAACTCTCCACCTCGCCTGCCATCCTTCTAAAGTTTCAGCCCGCCTTGTAGTTTGAGGGCTGTTGCTCCTTGTCTCGGCCGCAATGGGCTGAGCTAGGTGGATTGAGTGCTTTGCGTAATACTTCTGGAACTAATCTTGCAGGTACCCACAGTTTCCATGAGTCCTTGTCTTGCGATTCTATGCCCGTCGCAAATTGTTTTATCTTGTAAACATAATCATCCATCAACTTTAGATCCGGCAACCTAGCTTGTTTCTCTTTAACATACGCTATTAAAGCTAGATATTCTGGTGCCTTAAAAACAAGTTGAGGTCAAATATTGTATAGGGCCTTGGTCATCTAATCCTTCTACTTCTTCTTCGTAAGTTCTGTTGCTGTTGCTCCTTGTCTCGGCCGCAATGGGCTGAGCTAGGTGGATTGAGTGCTTTGCGTAATACTTCTGGAACTAATCTTGCAGGTACCCACAGTTTCCATGAGTCCTTGTCTTGCGATTCTATGCCCGTCGCAAATTGTTTTATCTTGTAAACATAATCATCCATCAACTTTAGATCCGGCAACCTAGCTTGTTTCTCTTTTACATACGCTATTAAAGCTAGATATTCTGGTGCCTTAAAAACAAGTTGGGGTCAAATATTGTATAGGGCCTTGGTCATCTAATCCTTCTACTTCTTCTTCGTAAGTTCTTTCGTCCTGACAAATCCTTCTGCTTTATAAGCCATTTAAGAGAAGCATGATCAGTAATTACGGTGAACTCCAGACCTTCTATATGTGCTCGAAACTTTTAAATGCCTTCCAGTTCTGTAACTGAGTAGTTACGCTGAGCTTTCGTAAGTTTCGCTGATATCTCTGAATCATCCCGAATCTGCGCTAGTACATAACCTATGCCGTAAGTACATGCATCGCATATAGGGATAAAAGGTTTCGAAAAATTGGGTGTTATTAAAATAGGTGCTCCATTCAGGTATGATTTGAGCATCGCGAAAGCATCAGTGGCTTCCGGATTTCAATATATAGACTTTTGTTTTTTTCAGAAATTCTGTTAACGGATAACTGATGGCGCCATACTTTTCTTCGAAACCCCTATACCATACAGCCAGAGAAGCGACGTAACTGCTTGACAGTTTTAGGACCAGGAAATTCACTTATTGCCTAAATTTTCTCAGGATCCGTTTTAATTTGTCCGTTTCCAATGCTAATATTCATAGTTAGGTTTGCTTTCCTTAAACATAACCCAATCTCCTAAAGCAAAATAAGGTGGGAGTCGAACTCATCTTATAACACTAATAAGTCGCCTAAATAAGCGAAGACTTGTGTACGCAAGTGTGCAGGAATTACTTCATATATAAGGCAGCAAAGTGTTTGCGGCGCATTGCAAAGGACAAATGGCATCACCTTGTACTGGTATAATGGTCGATTGGGTTTTGTAAAGGCGGTATATTGCAGTGATTTCTCCTCTAACGGTATTTGCCAGAAGGCATGTCTAACCCGGTAATGAATTTAGCTGGAGGTAGTCTACTCAAAATACCATCTATGTGAGGCAAAGGATAGGCATCCTTGGCCGGAGATACTGGCCAGTGGCGTTGCTTAATGGAGTGACTAATCAAATTAGTTCTGCCTAAGCCTTCTTTAGCATACGATTAGAATCCTCCTTTAATGGCATCGAGACGGTCCTGATCCTCTTTATTTAGACGATGAAATTTGGGAAGCTCCTTTTGTTCTGCTGGTGCTCCAACATCTAATTCTGATATCTCAGCTTGCTTAGTAATTGTTCCCAACAAGCCAAATTCCCGCCAAAAATTAATTCCTTAATACATATCCTGTTTAAGTTCTGGGATAATAAACATCTCAAGATTTCTAGTTAACTGTTGATAAGTGATCAGCGTCTGTAATTTAGTAACAATTCTGCCAGCGGTGCCTGTTAAGTTACTAATGTTTATTAGCAACTGTTTTGAAGCTTTCACCAAAAAATAATGGCCAACTTGGCGTTTCACAACAACACGTTATAAAATAGTTTCTTTTATCAAATTTACGTAAATTGCCAGATTATTTGGCTGTGGCTCAGAAAAGTTCTTCGCTTCGCCTCGATCAACAACGAACAACTGACTAGATAGAAAAAATATGAAATTCATAGCAGCTGCGACAAGTGCAAGAGAGGCTTGCCAACCTTGTTTACAACAACAGCTGTTTCACTAAACTAAGATTATGACCTCTTTTTATGTTTACATGAAAGTTTGCTTATACTGATAATGCAGAATCCAACACACTCCCCCCGTTGGAAGCCTGACTTTCAACAGAATCCTTAAGGGGCAGCAGACACAGCTTGTTTACGGCTCTTCGGATGATGCCAGCCGTGGTCTTCAGATACTCCATCCTTAACAGGGATCAAGTTTACTACCCTACCAAGTGGCCACCATTTTCGTCTTTAACGAGCACCATGTCGTTAACGCAAAACGCTTGTGTTTGAGTGAGCCATTTAGCTCGCTGTTGTAGTGAGAACACCTGTTGTAGCTGTGTCACACGCTGCCAGCCATCCAAACGGATGTAGTTTAATTTTGTCAATTTTGGCTCGATTATCGTTGTGGAAGGGCCATCAAGCAGTAGATGAGCAGGAGTCAGGGTATCTAGATCTGCTGGGTTCTCTGAAAGCGAAAGTAACGGGCGTGTGTTAACAATAGCTGTGATTTGGCAAACAAGAGTACGAAGCTCATCAAAGGTAAGTAGAGAACGGCCGACAGACCGATAGAAATTGTGCTTGACCAATTGCTGCCTCCCTTAGTCCACCAAAGTGCGGAGAACGGGGGGGAATAAATTTCCATTCGATGTCATCGGCTAGGCAGAAGTGCCGAACTGCTTCCATGTGGGGATCGCTGAGCAAGAGACGTTTCAAATCGACCACCTCATTCTTAGCTCTAACGAAGTTTATTGTGTTGTCGGACCAAATCTGACTGGGTTTGCCACGAGTGGCGATGAATCGCTTTAAGGCACTCAAAAATGTAGCAGTCGATTGGTCCTTGACTAGCTCTAGGTGCATTGCCTTGCTGATGAAGCCTCGTACGAACTTCCGGCTTGTAGAAGAAAGGTCCGCAATAATCGATTCTAGTTACGGTAAACGCTCGAAAGGCTTCCAGACGCTCCCTTGGAAGACTCGCCATCACGGGCTCGACGAAACTAGGCCTCGCTCTGAAGCACCTCACACATCTGCTGACTGCTTTAGAGACTTCTCAATCCACAAATCGGCCAATATTGTAGTCGAATTTTGGCTAGAAGTGCGCGGGGACCGGTGTGTAGATTCCTCTCATGAAACTGAACGATGAGAGCCAAGGTGATTGCATGACGCCGAGGCAATATAATGGGATGTTGCGCATCATAGTCCAGAGATGAATTGCTAAGCCGGCCACCAACACGGAGGAGGTCACCTTCATCCAGAAATGGTGCAAGAGATGCTATTGAGCTCGATTTTTTCACATTTCCATGAGAGTGAATCTCCTTGATGTCATCCCACAAGTTTGCTCTCTGTACAGCCTGAAGAAGAATCCGAGTGCCGTGATGAATGTCTGCAACAGTCAGTCCATGATGACTTATACGCTTCATGAATTTGTACACATAGCCAAATGTGCGCTGCATGGAGCCAGATGAGTTTGTGTGCTTGCATCCTAGAGTTAAATCTGTATGTGGAGACTTAATGATCAGTACTCTTTTCCTTAATTCAATGGTTGGCGTTTCAGGCAGGCAGGACGCCGACCAATTTAGACGACCATCTAATAGATACGATGGACCATGAAACCAGAGCTCCGATTGGGCTAGGACGTCGGGAACTGTGCCTCTAGAAAGAATGTCAGCTGGATTTCTGTCCGTCGGAACATATCGCCACTACATACTGTCAGTAAGTTCTTGTATGGCAGCCACACGATTTGCCACGAAAAAATTAAATTTGAAGGACCAATCTCACCAGCAATAAAACTGGCTGACAAAGATGCCTGTGCGCTTGACTTCATCCATCAAATTTGCCAGTAGCTTCGCTCCATATAATTCCAGTTTTGGGACAGTCAATGTTTTTAATGGCGCATCTCGAATCTTGGAGCTAAGGATACAGCTTGTGGCTAGACGACTTCTGGCCACCACGTAGATGCTGGCTCCATAGGCATCCGCACTGGCATCGCAAAATCCATGTATTTCAACATCAGATCCTTCGAAGAGTACCACTCTGGGAAACGATAAATGGCGAATGTTGCGAAAACTATCATCCCAAGTTAATTTGTCTTTACAAAGCTGTTGAAGAAATATCTTTGCTTTAGTTATGACTGGCCCCAAAAGTCCAAGCGGATCATAAGACCAGGCAACAGTAGATAGAACTAAGCGCCTGCAGGGTTTAACAGTAGACTCTAGAACAGAAAATGAAAAAAGCACCTGGTCGATCGCTGGATCCCATACAAGACCAAGGGCCTTGGTGACATCGCTTCCATCATCGAATTTTAAGTACTGTTCCCTATCTTCATAGGCTATTCCATCGAGGGCTTCTTGGTGACTGGAACACCCCTTTCGAAGCTTGAAGTTTTCACGAGACAATATCCCGGCCGTCTGACGAATTTTTTCTCTGGCTTCAGCAACTGAGTTGGCTCCGGATATGAAATCGTCAACTGGAAATGCATCACGCTCATCAAAAGCTAAATGATGCTGACTCGGTCCGTATGTTACTGTATCCAATTTAAGGATCTCGATTTCCTTCTGAGGCGAGTCCCTCCACTGGATGCACTGGAAGTAACTATCAGGCGAAGTCACTCGGACACAGCGATACATTTTGCAAATGTCAGCTGTCAGAGCAACAGGATATGTGCGGTAGCGAATCAGAATGTGAAACAACTTAGGTTGAATGATTGGTCCCGCCATCAGTACATCATTGAGAGAATGCCCAGAATCAGTTGACGCTGAGCCATCGAACACAACACGCAACTTGGTTGTGGTACTGTCTTCCTTCAAGACGCAATGATGTGGGAGGAAGTATTTACAGCAGCCACTCAACTCTGGACTAACTCCCGACATGTGATTCAGATCCAGAAACTCTTTGATGAATGCCGAGTACTGCTCCTTTAGATGCAAATTCCGACTCAATTTTCGCTCAAGACTGAGAAATCAACGATAAAACCTGACCATAATACTCTCCTAGAAGCTCTGCACTCCGCTTCAGAGGCAATCACACTGAATACTCGCCGGATGGTAAGCGGGAGAAGTTATTGGCAAAGTGCTGCTCGCATTCCAACTCTTCTTTGGTGGCTTCCAGACGAACGTCCAACTGACCAGCTTCGCTGTCAGGAGTGAGGCCAGCAGATAACAACGAGGTACTGCGCAGTCTCTCGTACCCACCGGTCACGACCCAGGCAAGACGATTTTTTTGCAGAAGAGGTAGTTCTGGCAAAAGCACAATTTGCCCAACACACAAAAGCTCATAGAAGAGGCTTGCTCCCATTAAAAGATCCACTCGCTGTGGTTTATTGAAAGCAGGATCAGCCAACCTTATGTTCGAGGGAATTTTCCACTCCGATGTATCGATGATGAAGTTAGGCTGACTATCGGTAATTGTTGGAGTCACGAGAGCATCAAAGGTAGCTGAACAATCGGAGTTTTGTGAGACGCTTGTGTCTCCGAGACCCATGACAGCTGTCGACGACCTGGTTTACTTTAACTGAAGTCTCTGTGCGAAACGGGATGTGACCACGTGCAACTGCGAGCCTGAGTCTAATTAGACCCTACAGGGAACCAAGGAACCAGAGCTTTTCTTTACCAGTACCACTGCAGTGGCCAAGAGCACAACACCAGACTGAAGACCTTGGACAGCAAGAGAGGTAGTGGAGTGAGAGTGTGTCGAAGTGGCACCGGTCAAATCAGACGATGTATGTAATGGTGTCGACGCTTCAGCTTCTGGTGAAGTTGCAAAATGCAGTAGGGTATGATGCTTTCCTCCTCAAGTACGACAATGACTACTACTGCAAGACCGAGTTTGGTGTTCCTTCCTTAGGCAGTTATAAGAAAGTGCCAGTTTCTTGACTTCCTTATGCCGAAGGGATGGAGACAAATTATCGAATTTACTACATGTGAAGATCCCGTGAACAGATGCATCACAAAAGCTGCGCCCATTTTGGTTAGTCTCAGCTACAAGCACTCTTTTGCTGTGGTTAGTGACATGGTTGGGTATGCCCACCTGTGAATTGGTCATATGAGATTACATGGCATGTTGCACGCTCTCCAGCCTTTTACTACGCCTTTCCAGAAATGTGAGGAACTCATCGGATGTCGGGATTTAGTCAATGCCTGCGGACTCCTCCCATTTGGTCTGAGTCTGAGTGTCCAACTTTTGAAGCAGCGTGTGCACTATTATTCATTCTGAAATTTGCTCCAAACTGCCCAAGGTCTGAAACGCCCGCATATGCGAATTGACCTTGTCCGAGAACTCACGCAGTTTTGAAGCCGACTCCGAATCTTCCCTCTTGAGCCCAAGAATCTCATTGATATGTGCCTGGAAAACAAGACGTTTGTTACGTAATCTTCCATTTAGAATATTCAGAGCCACACGATAATTGGCACCGGAAAACTCCAACGATCGAACCGAATCCAATGCGAGGCCAGACAAACATGAGCGGAGATGCTGCAACTTTTCAATGTTTGACAGCTCGGTATCCTTGTCGACGACTGACTCAAACATCGCTATGAAATCTGAATATTCGGTATAGCCATCGGAAAACATTGGTATTTTAAGCTCGGGCAAGCGCGTTCTGTTGGCCAAGATCACGGTTTGGATTTGCGAATCCTCATAACGAACGAAGGTTGAGTGGGACGGGCCGTTAGATTGACGTCGCTGCATATTTACACGAACGCGAACTTCAACCATGGCAATCAACTCGTCGAAATCTTCACGTAATTTGCTGCCAATTTCATCGAAATTCAGCTCCTCAAGCGAGTTATGCGCGGCATTAAAGGCAGACTTAGTTTGTTCAATTAACAATAGACGCACTTCTAAGTCGACGGCACAAGATTTATTAATTTTATCCTCAGATAAATCACTTTCAATACACTTGGCTCGCTTGAACAATGCAGCCGCCTTGCGCTTAAGAAAGGGCACCCTGTTTGCCAGCACATAACTTGTGTTCTCGCCTTGCATCATTTTTACAGAAACGCTAATCGGAACACCAAAACTGTTTGCTGAAGAACAGCGCACAAATATGCGAACTGTGCAGCTGCTTATGTGCAAGCGTATGTATATAAGCTGAGCCGGCGAATGACCGCACAAAAGGGAGAGCGCGAAAGTCACTTAGCGGCGTCTATGTATAGGCGAACTTTGGGAACTATTAATTCTCAGCTCACACAGGCGTTTTGCAATTGCCTAATTATAACAATTTGTGATAATTATGGGGCACTTGAATAATTGCTGTTTTAATTTGGCATTAGATTTAACACTA
>NW_026996203.1:0-1898 GCF_035044405.1 Drosophila montana | reverse complement strand
AGCTGAAGAAGGCGAACTTTGGGAACTATTAATTGTCAGCTCACACAGGCGTTTTGCAATTGCCTAATTATAACAATTTGCGATAATTATGGGGGCACTTGAATAATTGCTGTTTTAATTTGGTATTAGATTTAACACTGTAATATTAGATCTGGTCGGGGCCTCCAAAATGTTGAGTTACTAATGTTTTGAAGCTTTCGCCAAGAAATAAAGTCCAATTTGGCGTTTCACAACAACACGTTATAAAATACTTTATTTTATCAAATATACGAAAATTGCCAGATTATTTGGCTGTGGCTCAGAAAATTTCTCCGCTTCGCCTCGATCAACGAACAACTGACTAGATAGAAAAAATATGAAATTCATAGCAGCTGCGACAAGTGCAAGAGAGGCTTGCCAACCTTGTTTACGACAAACATCTGTTTCAATAAACTAAGATTATGCCTCTTCTTATGTTTACATGAATGTTTGCTTATACTTATGATGCGGCTGCTGCAGAATCGAAGAGTGCGGATAGATCCGGTGCATCTCCTACTTTTTTTACTACTATTTTTTAGTAATTATTGAGCTGCTGATCCTCCTGCGTAACTAATAGTAGCTCCTGAATCCAAAAGTCCTATATACTCATTTCCTTCGATTTAAACAGAAGTGTACAGTCGTTCATCTGAACTTAGAAAAAAATAAATGAAATTATATTCCTACGATATTTACGTACTATTTTCAAAACGTACGTAATCGTTTTGCTGACCGCTTTGGCTTAGTTACTATCCTAAAAAAACTAAATCGGCAAAAATTTGCTTACGTGCTGAACTATAATTTTGAAGTCTTATATGAAAAGGTAAATTCGAATCTTTAGAATATCTGATCGAATACTCTTCTCGCTCTGCTATCGTTTACCGATCGGTTTTGTCCTTATCTTTATTTATTACTTGGGTCGATTTTTCTGCTAAGGCCTCAGTATTTGCTGGGGATGTATCTAATTGGTGTTGTGTCGTACATCCCGCTGCAAGTTTCCCAAGAGGTTGCATTTTGTACAGCATGGCTTGAAAACTTCTTTGGCTCCGCACCCAAAACAAAAAACACGACCAGGCAATTGTCAAATTTATGTCTGATTTTATCGCAGTTCCAGCAGATTGGACGTGTCTTGATACTGTGACGCGGAGTCACAGTGAGGCCCGCGCCCGAAGATATAAACATAACCATAGGCTTAGAATAAGGAAAATGAAGTTAATAATACCCATGTTGTAACCATAGTTAAGAGCATGTTAAGATTTTAGGAGTTAAAGAGAGCCAAGCTCAGAGAGAGGATTTTCGCCGCAAGGCAAAAAGGGCGAAAAGAGGGTCGTGAACTGCTGCCGGCGATCAGCAACTTCACATTGGAACCGGCAAGCGTGAGTATCGGACGTACATACTTAACGAAGGACAGAGTTTAAGGACCGCGAGTTAGCTGCCAGGTTAGGTAGGAACAATTTAGAATTGACGATGCAGCAAGGCTAGGAAAGTTAAGAAGACAACATAAAACGGAAGTGAACGTACACAAAATAAAACAGTGTTTGCGTTGTCTGTGTAGAAATTGTGCATTTGTAGGCTTTCGTCTTGCAGCGGAGCGATCCCAGCAGCACCCATCACGCAGGCCGACTCTAACCTAACCGCAGGGGAGCGATACCGGCGGCTTCCCTTTTCTTCTTACCAGAATTAGCAACCACTCTGCGGCGGAGTCATCCCGACGGCTCCATACCCCCCTTTTCAACTTCGCGTCTCGGCAAACTATAAATTTCTTGTAGAGTGGACCTGGGTAAGACTGAGTTATCACCCCGGCCAAGAAGCTACTTTGCAAGTGGCGCCCGAGCACGGACCCTAGGCGTGAAGGGGCGTGCCACTAACGTGGCCTAAAAGCC
>NW_026996202.1:0-559 GCF_035044405.1 Drosophila montana | reverse complement strand
TCACTCCAGCTAAGGAGAAGGACATGTTTGCAGAAATCGAGCTCTAAGAGTCATTGAGGAGTCCAAAAGTCCGTGGAGCAGCAACTGTGTTCTGGTTAAGAATGGAGCAAAAGTTCGTCTATGTTTAGATTCTAGGGAAGTCAATAAATTCACTCGAAAAGATGCTGTTCACACAAGAAGTGTATCTGGCAGACGCCATCCAACCGCCATCCAACCACCAATGTAACTCCGGTGCCAGAACATAAAAATGAAATTCACCACCAATTACACTAATAAAATGTAATATATATTCTGAAAATACAGAGTAGAAGAAAAATAACCTTCAAGCGAACAAATGTGTTTTTTCTAAAATAACGAAGAAACTTTGTGCAGAGCAGAAACGCTCCCCCAACGATACAGCAACTCGTAAAGTTTACCTGGAAACCCTGCGGACACCCTACTACAACAGATGCATATCCGCTTCCGCATATCGACGGGATTCTAAGCAAACTTCCTCCTGCTCGTATCATTTCGGGGCTAGATATGAAGCATGCTTTTTGGCAGATTCCTTTAGAATCTG
>NW_026996201.1:0-862 GCF_035044405.1 Drosophila montana | reverse complement strand
GTACACGAACCAGACTTATTAAACATTTTAAAATATTTAGATTTTATATTTTTTAGGTTTGACAATCTGTGAGTGAACCAGGGTTGCTTTGAAGAAGCAGTTGAAAGAATCTAATTGGGAATACACATATCAAAGAGGGAGTTTAGGGTGTTATAAAAAAGACCAATCGGTTGCATGAATACGTTGATTATGAAAGGAATACCTTCCATTGCGAAAGCATCGGCGGGGCTTATTGCAACATCTAAAGTAGGATGATATACATCCTCAGGAAGAGATAAAGGAGGGGACCTGGACACATTAGCAATAAGGCAGTCGTTTACAAATACAAGATCAAGTGTTCCATTCAAATGATTAGAAATTAAATTAATTTGAAACAACGAAAGGTCAAGCATGCAATCTATAATAAAGTCATGCTCTACTGAGGGTATTAGATAATTTTCGGCAGTGAATAATGACCAAGAGATGTTCGGCAAATTAAAATCTCACAACACCATAAACAGGTCATAATCACGCACGTGTGAAGAAACTTTTTTAATACAAGTAATATGTTTCATATAAACTTGAATATCAGAAGAAGGAGGAATATAGGAGCATATAGTACCACCTCGAGTCAGCCGATCATTTCTATGTAAAATAAAATTGTTCGAAAAAACTTCAATATCAGATATGGTTCAATTTAACCATGTTTCTAAAAATGCGATTATATCCGAATCGAAGAAGACGAATTTAGTTTTTAGTTTTTAGCAAGCCGACGCAGCCCTTCTTGGCAATTGCAGCGATCTTGTCGCAATCACGCGCAGATGAGACCTGCACATTTAGCATGCATCATATTTTCACAGAGCCAGCAATTCACGAATTGCGG
>NW_026996200.1:0-2063 GCF_035044405.1 Drosophila montana | reverse complement strand
AGTATATAAAATGTATTGAATAATTAGGAAGACACTCGTTTTGTCGACCACTAATAAATAATAAATAAATAAATATAAAAAATAAACCATTATTAAACACAATAGCTCTTATAAAATAAGAGACTCTGTTAGTATATAAGGCCTAGGATTCGTAAGAATACAATCAGTATATTACAAGTACTCAAAGTGGATATTATTGGTTGAGCTTCTTGGTTCAAATAATGATGTCTATTGTTGAATATGTCTTCCTACCGACATCATCATCATCAAAAAGCTCACGAGTTATAGATGATATTATATTTTCTTGAATCTCACAATGTATGTAATCCGAATTTGAATTTGAATTTAAACTCCATGTATCATATTGAAAAATATCTGTTGAAGATGATATTTCGTTGAATTGAATTTGCTGAATTTGATTGTTCATGTTCAGGCTCCGTATCCAGTGCTTTCTGTCCAAAGTTTGTCTCTAGCACAAAGTCAGAGCTATTTAAATCTTTGGTATTTTACAGAGCTCTCTGAATAGCTATTGTTGCAGTTTCCGTTGTTATTTCAATATGCAGTGACTGGAACTTTTTTTTTCTTTGAATCTATATCACTACGTCTGTATTTGCTGTAATCATATACTTTGTATACACAATTTCAGAATCAAATTAAAAAGAGTGGATTCCGTTTTTTTTATTATTATTGTTTTCAAAAATGCTTTATTTAAACAATTTATTTACAATCTTATAATGACCCCAAGCATATGTATTTATACAATCATCTCTTATTTTTCTCTTATCATCTTCTGAACTTTAATCTATTTTTGTTATTTTTTGGGTACACTTACATAATTGTAAGTTTGATCTAAAAATAAGCTTATTAATTGATGTGTATGCTTTATTCTTAAATAGACAATCATTAAAGCCCTGCACACTCATGACGCAACCCCCGTTCTCAAGTTTCAAAGAATACATTTTGGGTCGAGGCCCTAAAAATTCTTTCATTATCCTACCATTGTTCTCATCTTTCATCATGCCTAAGACTTTTTTATTAAGTCTCCCTCAGAATATTCAGATATGTCGAATTTAATTTCGATATAATCTTTTATATCTTTTGTCTTGATTGTATATATAAAGGAATCGGTATCCATACCATTTAATGCTAGATTAGTTTTAAGTTTTATTAGCATTGTAAAAAGGTGATATCTTCCACTTGTATAGTATTATAAGTGTTCCACTTATAATTGTTTCAAACTGATAGATGAAGGCACGTCAGTGCTGTTTTGCGTTGTTCATAAGAATGATTTTATTCAGAGTCAATATAATGCACTTAGCCTATGGATACATGTATATACTTATACTGTTATTGGTTAACAGCTACAAAGAGAGGGAGAGTGAGTAGCTTGCATATGCCTGTGTTAGTGAGCGTATATATGTTGCTCAAGGAATGCGCTCAGACGGAGCGTGGGATATGCAGCGTTAGCATAAACGGTCAGCTAGAGAGGCTAGTGAACCGCGCTGCGTAATATGAGCCAGAACCAATATATAAAGTGGCTCTGGGCTTGTTTACTATATAATTGTTATTGTATGTGTCGGAGAATTGTTTTCATTTTCTGTATCCACAGAGACTACGTTGTGAGCCAAGCGCTTCCTTTGGCGTGACATCGTGTTGCATGAACGAGATCTGTTTCAAGACTAATTTCACAATGCCAACATTCCACTTCGCGTGTATACCACACACATACAGTGACACGCGCCTACCAGGCGCAAGCACTATATTTCTCTCTCTCTAATTGTCTCTCATTGTCACGCCTAGGCTGCGCTGGACAGAGAACTCTGCCAGGCACACAATAGTGGAAAGCACAAAGCAATGCAGAAAAGATCAGTATGGAATGGAAGAAATAAAAATAGGCAAGCGACACATTCTTGAGAAATTCAAACAGTTACATTTATTTATGCTTTTACATCTTCATTCGTGTTTCTTAAAATTAAACGCCACGACACGGCCCTCCTGACTATCACACGTCCTCGTGTGTTACAAAATAAAGAAGGAAAGTAACAATATGCTTCACTTAGTGT
>NW_026996199.1:0-929 GCF_035044405.1 Drosophila montana | reverse complement strand
TGTTAAAGATAAGCAGAAGTTGCGAGAGCGCACGAAAAACAGTGCACAAAAATAGAGCAAGCAAACGCCCAAAAAAATATTTGTACACAAACAAATTGTTTGGAGCGAAAGGCAACAGCAAAAGTTTATGAGAGCGCGCACAAGCAGAAATATGCAGCAGCGAACACACGCACAACCAAGTGAATGCACAGGGGAGCACCGAAGAAAAGAATCTAAACAGACAATAACAACACGTAACTGACGCCTCGTTCAATAAATGCAATAATTAACCGACTTACGCTGCACAACTGAGCTTCCCCCGACGGTAGTGAACGTTAAACTGGAACTGTTGCAGTTCTTCTTCCTAAGGGGCTCTCGATCGAAGTATATGCTATTTAAATATAAAAATAATAAAAAATTTATTAAAATTCAAATTCAAAAAACAAACATTATTAAATAAATATTTAAATTATTATTATGAATTAAAAATAAAGTTTGAGAATAATTTATTAATTTTTGATACAAATGTTGCCCCCCGAAATATGTCTGATCAACCTTGATCAAATCTTTTCCCAACAACTTGCCCATAATTCAAAGGAAAATAAATAATTCCATAAGATCTACTATACGGCATAAACCATATTGAACCTATAAAATTTGTTATATTATAAAAAGTCATTGATTTATTAATTGTGTATAAATTTTTTACTGAAATTAAATAACCAAATACACCTCCAAAAATACACACAAATAAAATTAATATTTTTAAAAAAAAAGGTAAACAAATTATATAAGGGACAGGAAAAATTAATCAATTTAATATTCTACCTCCAATAATTCTTATAATTAATAAACCTAATATCCCTCGTAATATCACTCAACCTTCATCATTTAACACATTCACAATTTAAATCTCCTGTTATTGAATAATAAACTAACTGAAATGAATA
>NW_026996198.1:0-1921 GCF_035044405.1 Drosophila montana | reverse complement strand
TCAGCGGACCAAACTGTCGCAAATGATATCGCAAACTGGTGAAATGCGAGACTTTACCCGACAAAACTCTCGGAATCGCATCGGGAAACGATAGCAATATGAATGATATGTCGTTCAGTTTGTGGCAGTTCAAGTTTCATTTACGATTGTCGCAAGAAATACGGCTAGCGAGCCTTTTGTAATATGTTTTGCGAGCCTTTTCTGATATTTCTAACGAGTCTTATAAAATATTTTCTGTGAAACGTTTTTGATTCAAAACAGTTTTAAAAAAAATAATTTTAAGCCGGTAGCAATATTAAAAAAGTCTCTTAAATGATAAGGCAAAAGGCTCGCAGGAATTATGTTTTACGAAACTTTTTTTGATTAATGTCCATTTTGTTCCCATAAAAATGTTGCTTGTTGTTTTTTTTTTTTAATATTCATTTTAAATTCAAATTTTATTTTGAAAATAAAATAAATAATAATGATTTAAACTAATTTTTTTCTGATAATTACAATAAAAGTTTATACATAAATAAATTAGAGTAATTTAAAACTATTTTTCATTAATATTATAAATGGTTATTATTATTAATATTATATTATAAAATTATATTTTAATTTTTTTGGCATCAGCCTTTTCTACGCGCCACTCTTTCCTGCGTGACTCTTTCCTGCGCGTATTGAAAATATTTTTGAGTGACGCGGTCGAAATCGCCGTCTTCCAGCGTAAACTTCTGTTTAAATGCATCTGTAGACATTAACAAAATAATATTAAATCGCACATATACAAGTTTTAAAAGTAATGCTTACTTCGCATTGCCAATGTGGTTCGAAGGCCTCTGACACACACTTTTTTCTCCGTCCCACGCCAGGAGCATTGTCTTGCCACATCGTCCGTTATTATTTGGCGCCAGGAGCTCCTAATGAACTTGTCGTAGGTCTTTTCACCGCTTTCGACTAATTCAATGACCTTAAGGAAAATGTAGGATTTATAAGTGAATAGTAAAAGTATTTAATTTAAAGTTTCCTTACCAAGTTTTTAAGGGACTTCTCTTCTTTGAGACATTCTTCAAATGCCTCAAAGTCCCCAAGAGTTGCTTTTGGCGCACTTGGCAGCGTCAATTTTGCCTTGTGCGCCTCTCCGCAAACTCGTCCCTTTATAATTGATACTTCATTTCTTAATGAAGTCAATTCAGCCCCTTGACGATCAATTGTCATCAACATTTGATGCATCAGGCATAATAGTTCTGCAAATATATTAGAAGAAAATCTGTTAAATATGGATTTAATTCGAAAATTTTTTATTACATTACCGGAATGATTGCATTGAGCTTTTGAGTTATTCATTCCTTTAGTATTTGGTGGATTATTAGTTAAGCCTGAATATTGGTGAAATAAAAATGAATAAAATATATATAAAATGTAAAATTATGTCAATAAGTTACCTGATAGACTTTTTTTTTTTTTTGTTTGTTTATTGTATTGAATCAAAAATAGCATACATTTTTATATCAACACAGTTGGTTTAGGTGATATTACACCAAGCCTGGTTGGGTCCTCAGGCTTTATCGTGGACAAACGTCAAAGGCAGCTTTTTGAGTAAGGCTGCATCGTCACATAGGTAGTCGGGGGACTCTGGGGCGTCTCCTATGTCGTGGTTGGAGGAGGTCCTTGAACGATCTTCTCTTGAGCCTCCTGACTACACACCTTCCAGCGAGGTCTCTTGCTACCCGGCTGCAGTGTCGCTGCAAGCGTTCGTTGTACCGGTTGGCGAATGCTCCAACTTGGCTGTCTATGGTCTCCATTTTGAGGTCTCTGTGCAAGGTAGAATTTCTGACGTACCAGTCAGCACCCGTAATTCGGCGCAAGGCCAAGTTTTGGAGTGTCTGAATCCGTCTTCGATTTGTCCGAGATGCAATGCCCTAAACCTGAATACCGT
>NW_026996197.1:0-566 GCF_035044405.1 Drosophila montana | reverse complement strand
GCTCGTGTGCGAGTGTTTTGCGATAAAAATATATCTCACTCGTTTTCTGCTCACATACGAGCTCGTTTGTGAGCATTTTGCGAGACTCTCGCTAAAGGCTCGCATGTTGGTCCGCTGGGTAAGTATGTACATCAAAATATGTACATATATGTGTTATTATTCACTGCTCTGGTTTTTGCTGGTAAAGAAATAAACTTTGTTAGCTAGTCTTCGGCAGAGTCTGAGCTGCGAGCGGCTGAGATTTGGCTTTTCTAACACTGCTATTTAATATTAAAGGATAAAAAAGGAGCCCAAAAATGTTCACTGGTTTATTTCTTAAAAGGGGATCAAAAACAAACATTATTAAATTAAAAATTTAATTTAAAGAAATTGTATAAATATTTACATCGACTTGAAAAAAGTCAGAGGTAGAAAACAAACAAAATTGATTTCTTTGCCAGCAAAAGCCAGAGCATTTAATAACAACACATTCAAATATGCTGTTATGTATGTACATATATTCACACACACATGCAAACATAATTGCTTGCACGGCCCTCATAGAGCCGAAGCTGAGAGTACATTCT
>NW_026996196.1:0-586 GCF_035044405.1 Drosophila montana | reverse complement strand
CTATCTACCTATCTGTCTGCCGGTCTGTCTGCCTGTCTCTCTCTCTGCCCGTCTGCTTGTCTGTTTTCCAAATTTTCTTCAGTCTGCGGGTCAGTTAGTCTGTCTTCCTGTCTGTCTATCTCTACGCATGTGTGTCTCTCTGTCTGCCTGTTTGACTGCCTATCATCCTGTCAGCCTCTCTGTCTGTCTGTCTTCGAATATGTTGTTCTACTTATTTGTCTGCGAGTCTCTCTGTCTCTCTCTCTCTCTCTTTTTTTTCTTCTCTCTCTATCTCTTACTCTCTCTCTCTCCCTCTCTCTCTCTCACCAAATCTGTCTGTCTCTATTGCAGTCTGACTATCTTTCTGTATGTCTGCCTCTCTGTCTCTGCCGGTGTGTCGGTCTGCGAGGCTATAGGTATTCCTGCCTGTCTGTGTATCTCTCTCTCTCTCTTCCCGTTTGTCTGTATGTCTGCGAGGCTGTAGTTATGTCTGTCTCTCTGTCTGTCTATCGGACTTCTATCATCCTGTCAGCCTCTTTGTCTGTATGTCTGCGAAAAAGTTGTTCTTCTTATCTGTCTGCGAGTCTATAGGTCTCTCTCCCTCTCT
>NW_026996195.1:0-1807 GCF_035044405.1 Drosophila montana | reverse complement strand
AAATAAAAAAAAACGAGAGCTGCATATGGTGTATACAAGAATAAGAGGGTTCAGGGTATCCTCTTACCTCTTACTTGTTGTAACATATATTCAGAAAATATACATTGACGAGAAAATAACCATACAGTGAACAAACGTGTTTTTCTGACGAGAAAAAAAGACACAATTTGCAGAGCAGAAACCCCCCATAGGAGGAGCAATTCGTCCAATTAATTCAACTGAAAGTCCTGCGGACGCCCTACTACAACAATAATCTAATTAATAAGCTAAGAGAACATATTGGAGTCTTAAATAGATTAAACCAATCCAATACGAGAAGCGGATTTAAGCTAAGAGAGTCCGATTCCGAATTAAATAAAATCATAGGCAACTCTGACTAATAAAAATGTAAGCGGGAGGACCGGAGGAGCGAATAGGCTTAAGTAGATAGTTTTCACCGCACGGCAAAAAGGGTGAAAAGGGTCGTATGTCGGCGAGGCTGATCAGCAGCTTCACTTTTGATTTGGCGAGCGCAATTATCGGACGTGCGGACGTAACGCCGAAAGACATAGAAAAGGAATCGCGAAGTGACCGTGAGGTTAGGGATAGAAAGTCAAGAATTGACGGTGCAGTAGGGCCAGTGTTCTAGATTAAATAAAAGAGTGTTTCTACGATTGAAGTGCTTTGTGTTCTCTTTTTTTGTCGTATTCTATGTCGAGGAAAAGTAACTTAGTTTCAGCAACTCTTCACTTAGCAGTGGAACGACCCCAGCAGTACCCATCACGCTGACCAACCCTAACCCTAGCCGCGGCGGAGAGATCATAGCGGTTCTCTTCGCCTTTCCCAAAACTAACCATTCTGTGGCGGAGCGGATGCGTGAAGGGGCGTGGCATTAACGACCAACGAAAGTGCCGCCAGAATTAGCTGATCGCAGCATAGAAAAGGGAACCAGCAGAGTCCTACTGTGGTGTCGGCGACCGTCGCACATGTGCAGTTAGGCAAGCGGCGCGAAAACAGGCGGATAGATAGACAAGCAGAGACCCGAAAATAGCGGACAGACACGGAAAGTTCTCGCTGAGCGAGCGAATTCGTTTAAGCGCGCCAGCGTGTTCGCTCACACACTAATACACGCTCGCACGCACAAGCGAGTGTCGAGAGTCGGCAGAGCGCGTGCCAACGGCACAGCTGCCTGAGCCTACCGTGGGGCAAATCGTTCGGGACGCATCGCAATTGCGGTGTAAGTGAGCGCGACGGGAAAAAGTGTGAAAAGAAGTGGTAAACGGCTTCGGCATAATTTGAACGTTGCCTTCTGGTGGTGATGATGTCTCTTTATATACAACAACAGAATAACAAAAGTTAACAATTAAAACGTAAGTGAACGGGGACGAGATAAGTGAGTTGAAGTTTTTTTTTGGTTTTTTTTTGGTGTTCGGAAAAAAAATAAAACGACCCCGACGCTTCAGTGAAGTGCTGCACGGAGCAGAACGACTCGGCGTGCAACGAAAAAAAAAAAACAGAAAGTCAGAGTGGCTAATGAGCGTGAGCATAGTACCACGGTAAAAGAGTGGAAGAATGCAGCGAAAAGGTACTTTAGTATGAGGCCAGTACGCAGCGTCTCTTTTTAGGGTGGTCAGCTAAAGTGCGACTTGATTTTTTTTTGGTTTTGTGGCTCGGTGGAAATGAAAAGCTTAAATTAAAATAATTAAAACAAGATAAATGAAAATAAATAAAATAAAATAATTAAAAACAAGATAATTAAAAATAATTAAAATAAAATAATTAAAAACGAGATAAATTAAAATAATTAAAATAAAATAATTAAAAACGT
>NW_026996194.1:0-2413 GCF_035044405.1 Drosophila montana | reverse complement strand
CCAAATCTAAATAATCTCGTCCCTAAAATCAAATTCTAATAATTCTCTAATACCATTTGATATATTAAATAATTTCTGCTTGCCTTTTTGACAAGCTAAAACATTTTTATATCCTCCTACAAGTTGCTATCTAGACCTATAACCATACAGACATATGTACTAGCAGGTGCTTGCACTTGTAAATATGTGCATGTCTATCTCTATTCAATAGGAAAAATTCCAAATTTAATTTGCACTGTCGTAAAATAATTCAAGCTAATTGTAAAACATATGTACATATTAAAATTAAATATATTATTATCTCTTCTGACCAAATCTAAATAATCTCGTCCCTAAAATCAAATTCTAATAATTCTCTAATACCATTTGATATATTAAATAATTTCTGCTTGCCTTTTTGACAAGCTAAAACATTTTTATATCCTCCTACAAATTACTAAGTTGACCAATTATTATACATACATATGTACTAGCAGGTGCCTGCACTTGTAAATATGTTAATATCTATCTCTATTCAATAGGAAAAATTCCAAATTTAATTTGCACTGTCGCAAAATAATTCAAACTAATTCTAAAACATATGTACATATTAAAATTAAATATGCATTATTATCTCTTCTGACCAAATCTAAATAATCTCGTCCCTAAAATCAAATTCTAATAATTCTCTAATACCATTTGATATATTAAATAATTTCTGCTTGCCTTTTTGACAAGCTAAAACATTTTTATATCCTCCTACAAATTACTAAGTTGACCAACTATTATGCATGCGATATGTACTAGCAGGTGCTTGCACTTGTAAATATGTTAATATCTATCTCTATTCAATAGGAAAAATTCCGAATTTAATTTGCACTTTCGCAAAATAATTCAAACTAATTGTAAAACATATGTACATATTTAAATTAAATATATTATTATCTCTTCTTAACAAGTCTAAATCTCGTCCCAAAATTAAATTCTAATAATTCTCTCATATCATTTGATATATTAAATGTTCTCTGCTTGCCTTTTGGCAGGCTAAAACATTTGTATATCCTCCTACAAATTACTATCAAGACCTATAACCATACATACATATCTACTAGCAAGCTCTTGCACTGGGGAATACATATGTGCCTGTCTATCTGCTATTAAAAGAGAAAAATTCCAAACTGATACTATAAATTAATAATACCTTAAAATAGTAAATAAATATTAATATCAAATCAAATATCAATTAATAATGTACAATCACAAACTTACCTGTTGAAAACACACTGCTCGCCATTTCTGAGCTAAAATACTTACCTGTATTAAGCCATACCAACTAACAAACTGCACTGCCAGTATACGTGCCATAAGAGCCTCAATTCTATCGAATATAAAAGATAGAGATAAATATATATCTGCCCAGCCAAATAAAGGTGCCGTCCAAACTCTAAGCCAAATTTATCTGCCCAGTCAACCCGAAGTGCCGTCCTAATACAATTTCAATATGAAATTCAAATTATATATATCTAAAAATTTAGAAATTAGACAACACTTAACCCCTAAATTAATAAATATAATACAAATACTACTAATAATAATAACTACCTAAAACTACTCATTTCTGTGGCAATATGAAAATTAACCCTAAATTCTTTTTCTCTCCCAAAAGAGACAGCTCATCAACTTGTCCTATTCGTGACAACAGTGGAAAAACTTGATAAAGGAAAACTAAAAAAGGAAATAAAACCAAATAATAACATACTTATAGGAATCTAAAAGATTACTGGGTGAGTCTATTTCTGGGACTATTCGCCTAGTACAATTGCACTTTAATAGCTTTGAATATACTAATTCATCCAAGTACATTTTAGATTGTCCTAAGGAGCCCAAGTATTGTCTACAAGTGATCAACTATTTTAGAGGCACCTGCCTACTTTCTGTCTGATACATTTTTATGTTTGTGTGCAAATTGTGCGCACATACATAAATGTAGCAATACACCCTTGCTCCAATTGGAAACTCATTGATGCTAACCTACGCATACAAGAGTCGCCCAAAGAACACCAAATCTCCAAAATTTACATCTCCATATTAACATATCCTAAACTGTCTGACGCCCAACATCCATTAAGCCAACCTTTCTTAAATCGTCTCTATACCATTTAAAACGACTGTACTAAATACTCTCTGCCTGCCTTCTGGCAAGTCAGAATGTAATTATATCTATTTACAATTTACTAAATTGATCTATAATTATACATACAAATACACTAGAGTATGCTTGGATCTGTTTATATTAACATGTCTATCTGCAATCAATGAGAAAAATTCCCTATTTAAATTTGCACTGCTGCAATATAATTTAAATTAATTCTAAACATATGTACATATTAAAATTAAATATATTATTATCTCTTCTGACCAAATCTAAATAATC
>NW_026996193.1:0-767 GCF_035044405.1 Drosophila montana | reverse complement strand
TTTGTTTACCGTTCGACACAAGGGAACAAACGCAATGTCGGTCTGGATTCCGGAGCCCAGCTCCATGCCTGGTTGACAGACAGAGAAGTGGGGACTGGGATCCAGACTGTTTTTTTATTCATTTAATACCTAGAGTACTTACAATGAATTAAGTGACATGTTATATACAATTCAAGTGAAGTTTCCCAGCCTTGGCATGGGGATTGCTGTCAAATTAATTATTTGAGGATTGGGAAAATCCCCAATTGTCTGGAAGCTACCCAGTCTGATAGCCGTTGCATCTGGATGAGCTGGAGCCGCCAGCGTGACCACCGTTGATCCTGCCGCCAGATGCCATTGGTGTGGGTGCTTGAGAGACGTAGCATCAAGGCCTTTTTCCATTGTATGGGATGTCGCAGTCTGAATTTCTGTAAGTAGGCAACCCTTTGGCAACGAGTTGTATGAAGCCATCTGATTGGTTCGTTAGCGTAACGCAATCTTTGCTTTATCTGCCTTTCAGCCAGTCGCAATTGGATGAGTTGCCGTGTCCTGCAAGTAGTCCTAGTCTTAGGCCCTCGCTGTGGTACAAGTACATAGAGGTTGGCTGCCATCATGAACAGTGTAGCAAGTGTGCACATGGTGTTGCACACTGCTTCTTGATCCGCACTGGTGGCCACGTCCCGCTGCGTCTGTGGATTTGGATGCGAGCTTGGTGTCTCTGGACTGGGAGGAATGAGAGCTCCTGGCCTTGTAGTGGCAGCGAGAGTTGAGCACAGCTGCATTTTTTT
>NW_026996192.1:0-891 GCF_035044405.1 Drosophila montana | reverse complement strand
GCCATTTTAGCCATATTTGGGAAATAGTACTCTTAGAGGACCTGTTTTACATTCTCTGTGGGCTCTGTTGTGTTCTGTGATGAGAACTTCTCTTCTCTCACTAACACTGAAAATGTCCACAACACGATTTTTACAGTGCCAGAACTAGATTCTCTTTTCCTGGTTTGTAGAAAATGCGAGCGTTAGACTCGTCAACGCGTGCTTTCCACCGCTTGATTTTAGCGTTTGGGTTGGAATCAGACACGGCGAAGGCCAGTGGCTGGTGGTCTGTGAATATTTTGATGTCTTTTGACGCAACTTGCCAAGGGCCCAAACGATGGCTAGAAGCTCGCTTTCGTTCGTGGCGTAGTTAAATTCTGGGCTTTTTAATGTCCTAGAGATCATTGTGATGGGTCGCCCTTCTTGGGAAAGTACTGCTCCAATACCATATCCCGAAGCGTCGATCGTTAGATCAAACGGCTTCTTAAAGTCAGGGCATCGAAGCATGACATCCTCGGATGCTAATATGCTCCGCAGTTTCTGAAAAGCACTGCGCTGGTGATCAGAGATCATACGAGCTCTTCAACATCCAACATGTCTGACATGAGATTCTTCATCTTTCGAAAAAACGATGACGTCATTGAAATAGACGTAACATGACTTGCCGATCTGTTCTCGCAGTATGTCATCAATGGCCCTTTGGAAAATGCTGGCGGCGTTTTTCAGGCCGAAAGGAAGTCGACGGATTTCATACTTTCCTCCGTTCACCGAAAAAAAAGTTTTCTCTCGGTCGCGCTCTGCGAGCGTGATTTAGTGATAGCCAGACTTAAGATCCCAAATTTCCCAGAATCATAGAGATATTGGGCATGGGGTATCTGTCCGCTGTGGTTCTTTCATTTAGTTTCCGAAAGT
>NW_026996191.1:0-82871 GCF_035044405.1 Drosophila montana | reverse complement strand
GACCTTGCCTTGGAAGTGGTGTTACGAGGCATACCAAAAATGAACTAATCTAAAGACAATATTAAATCACTTATCAAGCTACAAAGAATTATGGAATTACACAATGCAAACTCATAGTGGCTGCAGAAACGCTTAGCTTGAGCCTCGTGCGTTGCCTGCTATGCAAAGAAATCCGGCCCAGAGCTGAGTCAGCGTCTTTGCCCGGTCGCATTAACTTATTAACTTACATTATGAAAATCAAATGCTAAAAGTCTAGTTAGAATACACAATTTTCTAAAAGCATCACCGACCGATGGAGGTGTTTTATTTGCCAGTCCGGCCAACTGTGCTCCTTTTCATAGCCAATTCTGTCAGTAACGCTATTAGAGCCTAAAGCTAAGAAGAAGGGCGTTAGTAGAGAAAATAGTGTTCTTAAGTAAAATTAAAAATAATCTTAATATACTATACTAGCGGGTATAACCCGGCCTTGCCCGTGGCATGTATGTTATAAAATCAAAAAAGCTTTGAAAATGATTTTGAAACTGATCGGACGGGAATCAAAAAACTTTTATGCAAATCGGAAAACTTTTAAAATTCACCAAAAAAAACCTTAAAAATGCATTTTCCACCGAAGGAGTTTAGATTTTGCGAGAAATGTGAAACACGTCTCTAATGATTTTTCTTATAGATCTTTGGAAATAAATTTGAACACAAAACTTCATCCGTCAATCTTCGACCCCCATTTGCACCAAGGAGGGATGGATTTTTCAAAAAGTGCGAAACACCAATTAAATGAATTTAAACATAGATCTTTAAATATGAATTTGGGGCCGATCGGATGGTAAACAAAAAACTTTCATACAACCTTTTTCCGCCAATTTACCACTGTTGCGGGTGGAATTTTCAAAATCGCTGAAATACGTACTTATTAAGTTCTTATGAAGAGCGTTAAAAATAAGTTTGAAGCAAATCGGACACAACTTAAAACGCCGCCCAAAAAATCTTTAAATCGCATTCCCTCCGAAGAAGTTTGAATTCTGCGAAAAGTGAGAAACACGTCTCAAATGATTTTTCATATAGATCACTGGAAATGAATTTGAGCGCGAAACGTCACCCACCAAATCTTTGACCTCCATTTCCACCAAGGAGGAATGGGTTTTGCGAAAAGTGCGAAACACCCCTCAAATGAATTTGAACAAAGATCTTTGAAAATAAGTTTGGGGCCGATCGTATGGTAAACAAAAAAGTTACATACAAACGTTTTTCGCGATTTTTCCACACTTGCGAGTGGAATTTCCCGAAACCCCGTCTTAACGTGCACCTACATGACATAAGGTAGCCACAGTGAAAATTTCAGCTTCCTAGCTCTTACGGTTGGGCTGTGCGTTGATCACCAATCAGTCAGTCAGTCGGTCAGTCAGGACAAACAGTTTTATATATAGAGATTATTTAAGAAAATACAATAAATAGGAAAAAATAAAGTAAGAAGTTTTTAACAGAGTAATGAAATGTATGCTAGAAATGTAGAGTGTTAAGTAGATAGGATAAAGACCCCACCGACCCGGTGGGGGAAAATTTACAGCCTGTCCGGCAAGCTATGCCCCTGCTCATAGCTGGGTATGGTCGGTGAGTGCCCGAAGGTATCCTGAAAGCAACGATTTTATTAGGGGTAGAGAAAACGTGATGCAAATTATTGTAATTTTTACATAACAGGCAAAAAGAATTGTGCATAGCGTAGTCTGTTGAAGACGCCCTAAGAGAACAGGAGAATCTATATGGCCAACAATCAACTTAAGAAGAAGCAGTCTGAGAGAGTAGGATGGCAACCGAAGATTAGGGTCCCAAACTAAACCTCGTAAGGCAAAAAGCAGAAATTGCTTCTGAACAGATTCAATACGATCCTGGCTATTGTTATACTGCGGAGACCAGATGCAAGAGCAGCATTATCCAAGAATAGAGCGAACAAGAGAGATGTACAGAAGTTTCGTTATAAAAGGATCGTCAAACTCTTTAAACCATCGTTTAATGAATCCAAGTACACCTTTTGCCTCATTAATGATGGTATCAATAAGCAGGTTGAAGCTGAGTGTAGAATCAAAAGGGACGCCTAGATACTTAACGGTTAGTATACGTTGCAATGGAGTTTTGTCAATTGTATAATTAACAAGATAAGGTGTAGTACGAGTAAAGGTCATAAACATATACTTTGAAAAATTTAGATGCAATTGATTGGACGAACACCAAAGTTGCATAGCGTTCAAATTATCTTGTAGACGAGAAAGATGTAAGGGATCAGTGTATGATAGAATAAGTTTCACATCGTCCGCATACATAAGTACACGGGCATGTGATATAGCCGAGGGAAGATCGTTTATAAAAAGAGTAAAGAGTAAAGGTCCAAGATGACTACCTTGAGGAACACCAGAAGTAAAGTGAACCTGTTTTGAGGTAAAAGAACTAAGAACCTAAGAACTAATCCAAAGCAAAAGCGACGGAGGTAAACCTAATCGGTCAAGTTTAAAGTGTAATAGATCATGGTGCACATAGGTAAACGCCTTACTGAAGTCAGTGTAAATGACATCAGTTTGCATTTTAGAAAGGAAAGCATCATTTACCAAGGAAGTAAACTCAAGCAGATTGGTCGTAGTTGACCGATTCTTTACGAATCCATTTTGCACAGGGAAGACAACTGATTTGCAGAAATGATGCAAATTCGAAGTGATTATTTTGTTAAATAATTTAGGGATGGCGGACAGTTTTGCAATGCTCCTGTAATTTTGTATATCAGACGTTCCACCTTTCTTGTGGAGAGGAATGATATTAAATTGTTTCCAAAGAGAAGGAAAGACAGAAGATTCAAGGGATAGATTAAAAAGCTTTAGCAATGGACGAAGAATCGGGGTCATTGCTAGCTTTATCTGTCCCGAGAGAAAGAAGAAGATGGCAAACTTGAAGCTTTACGCTTCAAGCTTACAAAATTATAAAATTGTCTCGGATTTTGGGCAAATTGCCTTTTGCAACGAGAAAGATAATTCTCATAGGTCTGAGAATTAAGAAGCAGGAAGTTCGACTTGGCTATGGAATGTTTAGCCAAGTCAATACTCGAACCAGATCTATTAAACTTTTTAAAATATGTAGGATTAATATTTTGTAGGTTTGATAGTCTGGGAGTGAACTAGGGTGGCTTTAAAGAAACAATTGAGGGAAGTTTAGGGTATTATAAAAAAATTTAATAGCAATATTTATATCAACCGAGTCATATATAAAAGACCAATCGGCTGCAAAAATACGTTGATTAAACAAGGAATAGATTCTTTTGCGAAAGCAAATCAATGCAAATCAATGAGAGGATTGCAATTGATCACTGCAAACTCTTAAGTTGGATGATATATATCCTCAGGTAAGCCAGCATAATAGCCACACAGTCGATGACAAGATCCCTATCGATCCCTAAACGATAGTTTCGACACTTCTTGAGTGTGTTGCATTTGACGTTATCGGTAGCATCGATTGTTTGCTTCGTTGGTTGCGTGCGATATTACCGGTCACGCCTTTATCTTTTTGTCGTTTAAGCAGAGTAGCAGGGGTGAAACCGGGCACACAGCGGCGCCCAATTTATTGAAGAGTGGCAAAGCCGGGCTTGCGATCCACGGCACCAGAAGGGGCGATTGCTATTGGCCGCCCGATTCGCTCCTAAAGAGATACGGAGAGCGGATCGCATGCCCTTGGCCTTCATTTGGACCGTTGGCCCAAAAAAATGCATTTGTGCAGATGGGCAGCAACGGTGCCCGCCTCGTATATGTATGCGTATGCCAAAATTCGGCAAATGTACAGCAGGCCCCATAAAAAAAAAAGTCTAGAACAGTTTTCTGCAAATTAAAATTTAACAATGAATATTATTTTTGCCGTTTAATAATAAAATATTAATTTATTGACTCACAATATATAAAGAATTAAAATCGTAAATCTTACATGCGACACGGGACTAATAAATAAACTGTCAGTCAATTAATAAAATTAAAGGCTTCGGCAACGAAGAGTCCAGCTCTCGCACCAGAGAGGCCAACAAAGTCACCCCCTGTCAGGTTTCGACGCAGCGGCACACCTCAGCCATACCCTGGGCGCACTGATCACCGAAGCTGTCCAGGAGGATAGGCCAAGGTGCGGCCACGGCGAGACCACGCCCATAGTACCGAGTGAGTCCGTTCCAAGAGCGTTTTATCACCCGCAGCCTAGAAGCAAGGCCCCGGGAACCCGAGGGGCAGTCCAACTCAGGATCCCATTTGAATTGGACTAAAATAAGAACAAGAAATATTTACATAATTAAGATCAGTTCGTGTTTTTGTTGCCTTTTGTGTAATCTAAAATTTAAAGTAAAAGAAAAAAGGGCATACAGATATTGCCTAGATTGCGTCGAAAGAGACGACCCAAAGGTTACGGCCAGTGCCAGGGGGAATCTGAAAAGCAAAAGTTTAGTTTTCGATTGCACACCATCCGTACATATGTATATATAAAGGAAATAATCATTGATTACGTCGCCCTTAGAAAACCAGAGAGCTCTTTAAGTAAGCTAAGAGTAATTAAGCGATTTAATTCATATAAATATTTTATATATAAAAATTTTTACTGGATACAATTTTTTCTGCGTGGTTATACATGCGTATATACGGCATGAATGTGTGGGGGAAGCCAATCGCTCAATTAAGTTTCATAAATTTATTCTCCAACGTTGTTCCCGGCGGCAATTGGCCATAACTTTCGGTGACGTCTTCCCTTTCTTTGTGTTACTCGGCTATAAAAGAATTTTTGAAATTAATACATATTGTCCATAATTATAAGAATATGCAAACAAATTTACGCCCCCGGTGAAGAAATGTCCACGTGCATGACAACGTAAATAGCTGAGTGGAGATAGCCTACAGAGATACCTGCAATAGGAGTAATGTTAATTGTCAATAATTATAAGAATACACGAATAATTATACGCACCTGTTAAGTTCAGGGAAATGTCCGCTTGCATTATATTGTAAGTGGCTGCAAAGATAAATGCAGTAAGAAATGATATTAATTGTTATTAATTTTAAGAAACCGCAACCAATTATACGCACATATTGAAAGAAAAGAATCTCAGGCTAAGCTTCAATTGGTGGGGAGAGGGGGCATGACAGCCGACACGGGCTGATGCAGGCCATCTAGTGGCCAAAATGAGGGAGACGAGATCAGGTGATCGACTCAGGTAGGGCGGGTACGCTGGGTCCGGAACCGGGACCCCATCTGGAAGAGTAAAGTGGATAAATAGTGATTTTTTTATTAATTTATATTGAGCGTCTCACCTTTGTTGTTTACATTTGCTTGTTGTTACAGCTATTAGTGTTGTTCATTTGTTAATAGTTCCGGCTGTTTTATGTTATCGTTTATGTGGTTCATTTCGAATAGTGTTGCGTAGGTCTGTTTTGCTACAGACGTTGTAGCTTTGTTGGTATTGGTTGTGCGGACTGCGGCCCAGGGATGGGACTACACCCAGAGAACCGCTGAGCCAGCCGGCGCAGCCCACCGGCAAACAAGCAGTTCCGCAGTAGTAACTGTGACGAAAAAGCCGGTAAGCCCCAAGAAAGGTTGCATTGTCTTAGTATCGTTTAGCGTAGCACAACTCTGCTAGGGCAGATTTGGCCGTACTCAATAATATGGCCAAGGAAGCTTTTGCGTGGATGCAAGAAGCTATACTTCCATTTGATCTTTGTGTATACGACTTGTTGTGCTCTTTAATGGGCACACAGAAACCCCATTTTTAAGTTATTTTATGGTAAACCACTTAACCGGTTGCACCTTCTTCAATATGTCATCCATGAACGGCACACGGAATTAATCCACCAACACCATGTTTTCTGTAGTCTATGCAAACTCATAGTGTTATGTACCATATTTAAATTTTACGACGACAACTCTACTCGTTACATTTGAAGACGACTTGCGCAGCATTCCTTGCTCGACCCATTCCTCGACCTGTTTGTTTACAGTGCTGGATGCGTCTGCCGCTAGTCCATTCAGAGAATGATTAAACTGTTTGATCAATCCGATGGAAACATTATTACATATATTTGGACATTGGCATGTAGCTTTGTGGAAGTCTGGTAACTGCTGTCTATAATATCCTTGTGATATTGCTTCGGAGCTACAAAAGCTAGCTCCGGTGCCATACATAAGAGTTATCATCTTCTATTGGCATCGAATGTGCTTCCAAAATGTTAAAATGATCTATCAGAATATCGTAATCGATATGAGGACTGGGGACGACTAACAACCGCAGCCTCTGCATTATGTCATCCATTCGGCTTTGTAGTTATGTAGCCATGAGCGTACAGCGTAGTTTTTTTTTAATAGTTTTTAAAATATAAACGGGTGTTGGTTTTTTTTGTATAATTCTTGTCCGCTCCGTACGGCTCCGATTCATGAATTGAATTAGTGTCGATATCGGTGACGATAATGTAACCATATTATATGATAAGATAATAAGCAACTCAATGCAATATGTCTGAAGTCTCGATATCGGTGACGATATCTCGCATCTGCTCAGTTTGTAAGATTATGTCCAAATCATCTGGGGTAACTTTTTTTTTTAATTTATCTTGGAATCTTGTTGGAATAAGAGGGTTTAGGGTATTTCCAAGTCGGGAGCTCCCGACTAGAATCTCTTATTAGTTTTTTGATTACTTAATGTAGGATTGCTTACATTATTATACGATAATTGATAAGTTGCTCATAACTAATAATTTGTTGGTCACTGGTGAACAAAGATGCACAATTCGAATAAACGGTTTCATTCTTTATTGAATTAAGGTAAGGGATATTTAGCATTAATATTTTTCTTATGAACTAATTTAACTTCAATGATTTCTAAAGCATCTCTCCTCAAACGGAACTCATAATTGTATTAATTGAACGGCAGCGAACTCGTTATTATTCAGCTCACCCGTACCCTCATTGCCTTGCACTGCTGCAATTTTTGTAGTAGTAATGCGCTTAGGACACCGCGTATACTGATGATCCATACTCCAGAACTTAAAGCACGCCCCATCTGGCCTCTTTGGCTGGCTGCACTCCTTCAACATATGATCAAAGCCACGGTATTTATAGCGAAGTGTTGCTGTTGACTTGCTGCATTACTTCCCGTTGCTCGTGCTCTTGGCATTTCGCTGCTACGACTAGGCACATTAGCTGATGCTATTCGAACTTTCTCGTATACAATCATCTTGTCACGCAGCTCATTAAAGGCCATTCAATGAATTTGATGACATCGCTTGTAGCCATGTCTGCTTGCGCTGCTATGATGCGCATTTCAACATAGTACTGCAATGCGCTTTCGCCTCTTTCGATCTTACGCGCCTCCAACTGCTTACCTATATCCCAAGTTGTCACTCTTTGCTCGAATACTTTCAGCAGTTGGCAATGCACGTCCTTCCAGGTCAATGGCGCTATAGACCATATGTACGCCTTAGCGGAACCAGTTAGCTAATATTCAGCGCTTAACATCTGGTTTGTCATACAGCGTCATTACATCTTCGAAGTCGCGCACCCATTGCACGATCGAGTAGCCATTATCGCCAGAAAAACTGCAAACTAGAGTATCGATGTGACTTACATCAAGGCGCTCCTTTGGCGCTTTCTGCAAATCAGCCACCTCCTTTTCAGCTTTTGATATACATAGCTAACTGCAACTTGGCTATGCGTTTTCTGCTTTCCAATAATTTAGCCATCTCTTGCAAATGCAGAATTTCGTGACTTTCTGATATTTGCAGCGCGCTATGTGGTGAAATACTTTCACCCGTCAAAGTTGTGCGTACGTTTTTCGAAATTGCGTCACTATGGTTGTCTCTTTCTTTCTCACGTACGAATTTTTCCCCGAATTTGAGCGTCTTCTGCATCGTCGCCACCTAACGTTTTGTTATCTCCCTCAAACGGGATCGTCCATGATTGCTTTTAGGGCTGAGCGTAATTGATGAATTGAGACATTTTCTCCAAACTCGACGCTACGGGCAGTCAATAGGGAAATCAATTCGCTCCTTGATTTTGTCAATATCTCAGTGTATTTCATTGCCAATAATTTGCAATATTATTTGGGTATACCCCACACATGATTTGTAAAATATAAACAGCCGTTGGCTTTATATGGATAATACTTGTCCGTTCCGTACGGCCCCGATTCAGGAATTGAATTTTGTATCCTTCCTCTATTTGTTTTGTTTGAAGTATCGATATCGTCACCGATATCTTCGACATATTGCACTGAGTTGCTTATTATCTCATCATATAATATGGTTAGATTGATTGCATTCATATTCACATTGGTTGGTTGATTGGTTGTCGATCTTACAAGTTGCAGGTTTCTTATGCTTTTCACGGCACTGTCTTCGATCTGACACTGTATTCATGAGTCAGTCAACTTCAATGTCATTTATCCAATTTTTATAATACGACTGCGAACAGCAATGGCGCGAACTTTATCAACATTGTAGGCTTTCACAGTGCAGTGACTTGTATTTGTGACCGTTTTTTTACCCTGAAAACATTTATTTTCAGTCGTACAATCTTTGCGCGTGTGTTAGCCCGAGTCACAGTCAAGGCAGTATCCTTGCGCACTTTGCTGTTTGACAGTTGCACTTAGCTGTTCTTTGATTTTCTTTTTCTCTTATATGGCGTATTTACAGCGATACATAGCATCTTGTGCTCGTTTTTATGTTGAAACCGTTAACAATATGGTTTATGACAGACGCGTATTTAATATAACCAGCTGTTACCATTTTTTTTTTATACGTAGTAAGTTAACCCAGAGGTTGTTGAATTGTTGCAACATGGTCAAAATTGCTGACCATGCGTCAGCATGGTTTGGAACTCAGCGATCACGTCACCCGCTGAAGTTACATTGCCGCCGTTGCCATTGTTAGGCTTCATACAGACATAGATTTGATTTAAGTTTCATTTCTAAAATCGCTCTTGAATAAAACAGACATGTTCTCCCGCATAGAAGATTTATTTATTCACCATTACAGGAATCAACTGAGACGTTCTCCCACAAAGAAAATTTCTTTATTCCACATAAAGGGAAATTACTGGCGCCCGAGCAGCTTTATTTTAACCGTTTGATATTTGCTACTTCATTTGGTAGAACTGTCATCGGTGGACCACAAGCTTTGTAGATCCGTTCGCAGAGCACTTTCGGAGCCCAAGTAGTAGACACGAAAAACAAATAACTAACACATTTAAAAAAAAAAGAAGAATTTGTAAATAGTTTCTGTTTCTAACCCGATCCCGAACCAAAAAAGCTTTAAAACAGTCACTATTGGCGGAAGTGTACTCATCACACAACACAAAGTTCCGAATCTGCTTAACCACCTGGAAATAAATGTTTAATTTTGTATGTTGCCCACACTTACATCGTTCGATGCCATCTTAGGAAACGATAGTTTATTCATGTGCCCATAAAAGTAAGAATATACGAAGCCATCGATAGTATCATCCCTAGAACGGACCATTTAACAGAGACACAGAAGGATGCCTTGGACAGATTAATTCAAAACTACCCAAAACTCTTTGGCAACCCTAACGAGAAATTAATTACGCTACAAACATTAAAGCAGAAATAAGAACTACAAATGATTCACCAGTTCACTATAAATTCTACCAGTACCCTATGTCTCTAAAGGACGAGGTAAGCAAACAGGTAAAAGAGCTATTGGATGACGTAATAATTCGGCCATCCCGATCGCCTTACAATTTACCAGTGTGGATTGTTCCAAAAAAGGCAGATGCCTTTGGACAGCAAAAGTTCAGAATGGTTATCGATTATAGGAAGCTCAACACAGTATCGATAGCAGACAGGTACCCCATACCACTAACCATACAATGCATAGACTTGTCAAATGTCAAAATAATCGGATACCGATAAATCGTCAACGACTGAGCCCCATGGGTGACCGCGACCATTTTAGTGTACAAAGTAAGACTGCTGAGAGTGGCAGCCGAACGCCGGCCTCGACAGCCGAACGTTCAGTATGAAGCCGCATCCCGCTCAGCGCACAACGTTGCTGCGGCTGATGCTGTTTTGTAATATATGTATCTTTTCAGCCCAAATACATACATATGTGTATATGCGTGTGCAGAGTGCCCCTCGCTCACACTTATTGCTTTGCGCACTTGTGTGCATCTCCTTCTCCCTGCATAGCTTCTCAAAAACCCCGAGATCTACAAACATACATACATATGTTTGTGTTGTGTGGATGTGCGCAGAAGTAGATCGCGGCGTTTGTCGCGAGCCAGAGATTTTTTCTTCAATTGTGTGCCCTTTGTGCCTGTGGTGGCAAAAGGCACACACATTCAAATGCTCTATCATGTATTTCTTCGTCCAGTCAGGCATAATGAGAAGAATCTGATATATTTATATTCATTAAAAACTTAAATGACCTAAATGATATATTTATATATTATATTTTAATTTTTTTGTTAACTGTGGGGACCAATTTTGCTTAAAATTAAAAAAAAAACTAAATCGTATTTCTGCAAGGGTAATTCTTCGTCGGATTGTCGAATAATTTAAGAAAAGACCAAACATTGAAAATGTTCAATTTTTTCAACTTGCTACTTGTGCACACGCACACTCTTTCGAGTAAGCAGTTGGGTGACATTATTAAAGGGTTTGGCCTGTTCATGTGCAAAACTCCTATTTTCCATGCATGGTGTAAGGGTAAGGGTACCTGAACGTTGGCATGTGTGCATAATAATTTTTTGGGCCTGCCAAGCACACACACTTACACACTTTTCTATATGGATGAAAGCATTTATGCGTTTGTGTGCGTGTTGGTTGCCTGCCCGATGCAATTTGACAAGATTTTAAGTTTTTGCCATTTCTGAATTTCGAGCTCTACACACACACACACACACAAATGTGTGCGAATGAGCCGATCAAGGGTTTGTCGTGAGACAGAGATATTTTCAACAATGGGTGCGTAAATTTGGGCGACGGTGGGCTTGCGGCCGCAAAAGGCACAAATGTGTGAACAGGCAACGAAAACAGGTGAACCGCACTTGCCGCTCGTTTGCACTTTGATATGGATGCAGACGCATGCTGCACATTCTTATCGTTAATTGCCTGCCATATAACCCTTTAACCCAAAATGTTTACAATGTCGAAAAATACATTAAAAGATCACTTGCATTTTTTCCATATCAAATTGCAAACGCTCGGCAAGTGCGGTTCACCTGTTTTCGTTGCCTGTTCACACATTTGTGCCTTTTGCGGCCGCAAGCCCACCGTCGCCCAAATTTACGCACCCATTGTTGAAAATATCTCTGTCTCACGACAAACCCTTGATCGGCTCATTCGCACACATTTGTGTGTGTGTGTGTGTGTAGAGCTCGAAATTCAGAAATGGCAAAAACTTAAAATCTTGTCAAATTGCATCGGGCAGGCAACCAACACGCACACAAACGCATAAATGCTTTCATCCATATAGAAAAGTGTGTAAGTGTGTGTGCTTGGCAGGCCCAAAAAATTATTATGCACACATGCCAACGTTCAGGTACCCTTACCCTTACACCATGCATGGAAAATAGGAGTTTTGCACATGAACAGGCCAACCCCTTTAATAATGTCACCCAACTGCTTACTCGAAAGAGTGTGCGTGTGCACAAGTAGCAAGTTGAAAAAATTGAACATTTTCAATGTTTGGTCTTTTCTTAAATTATTCGACAATCCGACGAAGAATTACCCTTGCAGAAATACGATTTAGTTTTTTTTTTAATTTTAAGCAAAATTGGTCCCCACAGTTAACAAAAAAATTAAAATATAATATATAAATATATCATTTAGGTCATTTAAGTTTTTAATGAATATAAATATATCAGATTCTTCTCATTATGCCTGACTGGACGAAGAAATACATGATAGAGCATTTGAATGTGTGTGCCTTTTGCCACCACAGGCACAAAGGGCACACAATTGAAGAAAAAATCTCTGGCTCGCGACAAACGCCGCGATCTACTTCTGCGCACATCCACACAACACAAACATATGTATGTATGTTTGTAGATCTCGGGGTTTTTGAGAAGCTATGCAGGGAGAAGGAGATGCACACAAGTGCGCAAAGCAATAAGTGTGAGCGAGGGGCACTCTGCACACGCATATACACATATGTATGTATTTGGGCTGAAAAGATACATATATTACAAAACAGCATCAGCCGCAGCAACGTTGTGCGCTGAGCGGGATGCGGCTTCATACTGAACGTTCGGCTGTCGAGGCCGGCGTTCGGCTGCCACTCTCAGCAGTCTTACTTTGTCTGGGCACACTAAAATGGTCGCGGTCACCCATGGGGCTCAGTCGTTGACGATTTATCGGTATCCGATTATTTTGACATTTGACAAGTCTATGCATTGTATGGTTAGTGCCCATACCCAAAATTAATTAATGAAGTTCTAGCTCAAATAGGTCATAACAAGATTTTCTCTGTCCTATATCTGAAAAGTGGATTTAATCAAATCCCTTTGAAACCTTCCGATATCGAAAAGACCGCGTTCTCTGTTAATAACGGAAAATATGAGTTTACACGACTCCCATTTGGTCAGAATATTTCAACGTGCACTCGACGACATTCTAAGAGAGCATATCGGGAAAATATGCTACATCTACATAGATGACATTAAAAGCCTGGACACAATATTCCGAACCTTACAGGAAGCCAACATGAAATGTTAGTTGGATAAATGTGAGTTTTTTAAAGACAGAGTAGAATTCCTTGGTTTTGTCATTTCCGACAAAGGTGTGGAAACAAATCCAAAGAAAGTGTTAGCAATTGCTAACTATCCACTTCCCAAAACCCTGAAAGATTTGAGAGCCTTCGTAGCCCTGGCCGGTTACTATAGACGGTTTATTAGAGATTTCGCAAAGATTGCAAAACCACTTAGCTCTGTTTTAAGAGGGGAAGATGGACGCGTGTCCAAACGATAAAATAAGCAATGCATTAATATCCAACGAAATAGTATTACAATATCCATGCTTTTTTAAAGAATTCCACTTAACTACCGACGCTTCGAATTTCGCCATCGGCGCGGTACTTTCTCAAAACGAACGGCCAATAACATTTCTATCGAGAACGCTATCGAAAACTGAAGAAAATTACGCTTCTAACGAAAGAGAAATGCTCGCAAAAATCTGGGAATTAAAAGCCCTCAAGAATTACCTTTACGGTAAAGCTAAAGTAAAAATTTTCACCGACCATCAACCATTAACACATTCTCTTAGTAGTTGGAATGGCAATGCGAGAATTAAGAGATGGAAATCATATTTAGAGGAATACAACTATCAATTGCTATACCGACCAGGTAAAGGCAATGTCGTGGTAGATGGGTTATCAAGGGTTAGCCAAGTGAACTCAGTGGCATCAACACAACACAGTACTAACAGTTCAGCAGAACATTTAATCCCAAGCATTGATGTCCCAATTAACGCTTTCAAAAATCAGATATTTCTGAACAAAGGTAAATATATAGACTATCCCAGTATCCCATTCCCAACGTTCCATAGACATGAAATAACACAATATGATTATACAATAGAAGAATTGATAAAAGACGAAGATTTAATGGGGCAAATTCAGAATTTATATCCCATCAATTTTAAAAATATTAAGGCCAGATGCAATTCACTAATAGTCAAAGTCCTCACATCGGAAGTAGAGCAGGACGAAAAAATTCTTCAAATTCACAAAGAGCCCATCGCAACGCACAAGAAAATAAGTTACAATTGGCAGAGAAATACTACTTCCCTAGAATGAAAAAAAAAATTGAAAACTTAGTTAAACAATGCCAAGTTTCTGGAGGCGCTTAATACGATAGACATCCTCCGAATCACTATATTGAAGAAACACCCATACGAGAATTTCCCGGACAAATCCTACACATAGACATTTACTCGACAGAAAAGGTAATGGTCATGACTGCAGTAGATAAATGTTCGAAACTTGCACAAGGTAGAATTATTTAATCCAAGTCCATAGAAGATATTAAGAAACCATTGCAAGAACTATTGTTCTATTACGGTGTACCACAGTACGTCGTGATGGACATGGCACCGCCCTAGAAAAGTTCTGTCAATGGACAGGTTGAAAGATTCCATCCCACATTATCCGAAATCATGAGATGTCTCAAAACGAAGAACGAACACCGAACATTAGAAGAATTACTTATCTATGAATACAATTGCACAATACTCAGTTACAAAAAAATGACCGTTAGATGTCTTCTTTGGTAGAATTTCCTCAACTAATCCCGAACAATACGTTAAAAGCCGACAAGACAATATTGATAAAATCAAGCAAAAGCAACTGAAAAACTTAGAGAACCACAATCGAACCAGAAAACCAGTAAAAGCACACGAACTAGGACAAGAGATATGAGTCAAACAGAATACAAGGTAAGGATCAAAACTCACTTCAAGATTTAAAAAAGAAATAGTTAAAGAAGATAGAGGTACTACCGTAATTTCCGAATCATGCAAAACAATTCACAAAAGCAATATTAAAAGGTCATAATTTTTTTAGACTGCTAGCCATACTAAGACCATCATGTGGCTTTGTGGAAATAACCAATTATACAGACGCGCTGACCATATCGATCTACAAGGGAGTCGGGAAAATACGAAAGTCCACGACAAAGATCATTCATTTAATCAACTTGGACCAAATCGGAAGTGCAACCAAATCGGAAGATACAATCAAACTTCACGTAGAGAGTGATTTGCACGATAACAGTCTGTACCATACCCTTCATCACGAAATCACCCAAACATTCACCACATCTCACGCCATCATTGGCTAGGATCGGCATGGAAATATGCAGATAGAAAATAATTTCCACAAACTTATTGTGAGTAACAACGAACAAGCTCGAGGATAGACTTAATAGGCTCACTAAAATATCAAATGACTTCAGAAATTCAGTTAAGAAAGATAGTTACCTCAGCAACGAGATAGCTGTCCGCCTTCAGAATCAGGTTAGATTAATTAAAGAGGAATTGAACAATTTTAGATATGCCATCCAATGAGCAAGATTAAATATTATAAACTCTCTACTTTTAAATGAAAACAAACTAGAGGAAATTGTTAAACTTTTCGAAAAAAGTAATATGCCACCACTCTGAATAGAAGAAATGCTAGAATTTTTTGAAGTATCCGTTTTACATATCAAGTCAACAATCCTTTATTTTGATACCCAACTTTGAAAAAACAAATTATCAAAATATTTTGTTGAAACCAATTATAAAGAAGAATTCAATAATCCATTTAGAGGAAAATCTAATATTCTTGTTCAACAAAGAAACATACCAGGTACAAAAGGATTGTAAAACCATTGTAAATGTAACCATATACTATAAGAACAATATTGTTTTAGAGATTCAAATTGTATACCCAAGCTAGTAAGAGGAAAAAGATCACTTTGCAGTTTTAGCAATGCTGATCATGTCCCACAGATTAAAGAAATTGGTAACGGCATCATCGTATTTAAGTAATTTAAAAGCACTGTCACGTGGAACAATACCAACAACCATCTGGAATGTAGATATCTGATCCACTTCGAGAGCTACACCGTGACCATTGAAGATAAAGAATTTAGCAACGCCGACTCAGTGATAATGAAGCCGGGGACGCCCATCATGCAATTTATACCTTTAGAAGCTAAGCGACTAAAAGTGATGCCACTAGAAGTTGTTGAGGCTCTTCATATGAACAATACAGAACAACTACAACATTTGAAGATACAAAAGAGGCACACTGGTAATCATGTTTTCCCAGGTCCTATTAATTTTTCTAGGACTACACATATGGCCCAGTAATTTGAAGTCATGACATCAAGAGTCCCACAGTTCAAAAACGTCCCATACTTCTGACGGTCGCATGAGGACAAGCGTCAACTAAAGGGGGAGGATTTATCTCAGAGGTTGTTGATTCGTTGCAACATGGTCAAAATTGCTGACCATGCGTCTGCAACGTTTCCGCAGCTGAAGCTAAGAATTCTTTGGAACTCAGCGATCACGTCACCCGCTGAAGTTACATTGCCGCCGTTGCCATTGTTAGGTTTCATACAGACATAGATTTGATTTGAGTTTCAGTTCTAAAATCAGTCTTGAATAAAACAGACACGCTCTCCCACAAATAAGATTTCTTTATTCAACATTATTGGAACCAACTGCGACATTCCCAAGAAGATTTCTTTATTTCACATAGGAAATAACTTATATCAATTCTCTTTATACACCACTTACGCCTTTGCATACATATACATATCATCTTAGTTTATATACCACTTAGGAATTTCATAAATAAGAAACATAAACATATCGAACCTTCATTATACGATGAATTTAAACATTATACACTATTACTATTAATAAGGGTATCTACGCTTAACCGCGACTTATTGTTGTTGGCATATATGTCTCAACTGACACATTTTGGTGCAAATGTTGCTTCCTATGTTAAATGAGCTTTATTGTTTGTGTTTGACTTTGCCTTTGCAGACGAACTTGATCCACCATTCATGAACTTTAAAACTGTGTTTGTTGCTGGTTTCTCTGTCGTTCCTACAAGGCAGCGCGTAGAAACAACAACAACACCTTTTGGGTTCTAATGTTGTTGTCGCATAGCCGAGTCTCGGCGCAAATAGGTAGAAAATTCGAATGCCAGCAGGCCATGCCATTCAATGCAAAGGGTTACGCACACGTCACACCAGCATCATATATTATGACGTCACATTTGATGGAATTTAAATTCTTGTGTGCAACGATCGCACACAAAAAGCCTTGGGCTGTGACGTCAACTGATGCGCAGCAGAATATTGCATTCTTCTTAAATTCATATCTGCCTGGCCGCTTGGAAGTTGAAAGCGAGTGAAGAAGAAGAAGACATGACTATGTGACTTGCGAATTATAGCCATATCCGTGCTTAGAAACCATAACAATGAGTTAGAAAAGACGCTAAGATCATAGACTGTAGCCTCAAACCAAAAATGGATAGCAAGGACACAATTTGTGGTGTGCTATTTTCATTGTCCAGTCGTTTGTTTTGATTCATTTTGTTGTTGGTTCTTATGGAAAATGTTCTGAAGTTGTCATTGAATTTTGCGCACCGGCAGAAGTAGCTGCAGACAGCCGGGTGTTGTGCTTGCAATTTTTGTTTGTATTCTCGCAATCTTGCTTCATATTTTTTGATCCAAAAGCCTCCTCTGTATATTTATTACTCGAGGTAACCGAGGTTTGCAAAGCGATAGCCACATTATACTATTTGAGTCTAATTTTGGAATTCAAAGTGAATATATCTGTTATATAAGTACTTCTGTTATTTCGTTTCAAAAATTGTGAAACAGAAATTATATTCGCAAAAATCTTTGAAAATAAGTTTGACACTAATCGAGCGGTAAGCAAATAAGTTGCCGATAAAATTTCCGAGATCATTAAAGAGCGTGTTCATTAAGTTTTCATGTAAGGCTAAAATACATTTTCATACGAATCGTACAAAACTAAGAAACTTCGGAGGACAAACTTTAACCTGCATTTTTCACCCAGGAGGGAATTCGCGAAAAGTATGATATAAGCCATAAATGAATATTCTTAAAAATCGTTCCTCGTAAGCTTTTTATTCCTAAACTTTACTCATTTTTTCTTTGACCACTTCACTTAAGAGGAATTTTCATAATCTTGGAAATAATTTTGAGCCCAAAACTTGTCACACCAAATCATAGACCCCCTATATACAAAGAAGGGGTGTGTTTTCAAACAGTGTGATGCACTGCTAAAATGATTTTGAGCAACGATTTTTAAAACACACACACTCATGTACCGCTCCGCTTGCTGCTCAGCTCAGGTATCCAAAAAGTGAATTATTTCGTACTCGCGTATATAGTACAAGAGCCCACATACAAAGTGTGCTGCCTATATCTCCAGAAAGCTCTAAGATATGCTAGAAACAAACAAATTTTCATATGATTTCTCGATATCGTAGAAACGGGGAAGTCATCAATGATTTGAAATAAGGGCTTAAGGGGGACCCACGATGAAATTTGTAGTGTCTAGCTCTGATTCCACTACGCTTAACATTTGTTACATTCACAAAATTCAAATTCTGCAATTCCATTAGCAACTGTCAGTTGTCGGTAATATATGAATGGCAATATTACGGCTTCTTTAAATAAACAGCTGATCTGTTTGATTTTATTTATCTAAGCGCCGAAAAATGTTCCTCCCAACCGTCAAAAAATACGGCCTCGAAGTAGAGGCTCCATTGAATGGACTCTTGGAGATTTGGCCGTCTTAAAATGTTAAAAACTGTGGAATTAAAAAATAAATTAAAAATTTTAATTTAAAGTTACAGCTTTCTTTTTTTATTATATCAGCTGTTGGTGGGAATGATAATTCCATATTTCCAATAACATCGATAAATCATCGCAAAAAGCACGACTCACACGGGGCGAATACCAACATATTTTGCAAATGTGGAAAAAGTGGTTTCTTATGGGAACATTTACAGGCAACATACTTCACGTTCACAAAAAATGTAATAAATGTTGATAGTAGAATTAGGCTTCTAAGGGAGATCGATGCTATCGTTCATACAGATATACGGACGGACACTGACATACATACATATATGTATATATTTGAGTTAGATGCCGATCGGATAACTAACGAAAAAATTTCATAATTTCGATTTCCATGAATATCCCACACTTACCTTGTGCCTTAATAACAGAAGATAACTAAACAAAAAACTTCTGCTTCCTTAATGCATTAAATTGAGCAGCCAATTTAAAAAGCTAAACTAAATCCCTGGTCCTAATTATTATTTTAGTCGGTTTGTACTCTACGTTATGACGAAGAGGTTACGAGTGGCAATATTTACTTTTGAAAATATCATATAAATTAAATATTTATGTAATAAATAAAATATATAATTTGAATATGTTTACTTAATTATAAAAATGAATATATTATGTTGCATAGTAATTCTAATGGTGACTATCAATAAAAGTGTCACCTGTTTCGAACAGTTAATGAAACCTAATTTGTCTTCAAGAAATTTCTCATTTCACAGTGTTCATTCTCAAAGAACTAGCAAATTTCTTTTTGATACAATTTTTCGAATAAGCTCCGGAGTTTCAAGTGCCTTCGGGTTTGACACAGAGGATGATGCGGAAAATAATGAAAGCACTAATCTTACCAAATGCGATTGCGGTAAGTTAATATTAGTGCATTTGTGATGAATTTGATCTTAAGATGCTATTAGTTACAAATTTCACTTTCTAGTTAAATTCGAAAATTTTTATAAATTAGCTTAGAGGATCGCAATAAGTTTGCGCATTAGTATTACACGTGTTATGTAATGTATGTAAGATGTAGATTGTCAATATATTTAATTAAATTTTGTTGCATTTGACGTTATCGGCAGCATCGATTGTTTGCTTAGTTGGTTGCGTGCGATATTATCGGCCACGCCGATATCTTTTTGTCATAGGGTCAGAGAATCGGAGGTGAAGCCGGGCACTGGCCGCCCGATTCGCTCTTTGTTTAATTTTAAAGTGTGGAAAAGTGCCCGCCGCGTAAATGTATGCGTGAGCCGAAATTCGGCACCGATGTTGCTGCCCAAATGTACAGCAGGTCGAACACCCTGCTGATCAGCGGTCAACGACGGGCGTGCCAACTCGAAGCGAGCTTTTAAAGTTATATTTGTACATGTCGGCCCCCTAAAAATAAAATTTTCTGGAAAACTTTTCCACACTTTAAAATTAAACAATAAATTATTTTTTTTGCCGTTTATTAAAAAAATCAAAATTTAAACATTGTGTCAAAATATGCAAAATTAGAGAAAAGTTAAAACTTACGTGCGACACGAGACGAACAAATAAAAAATCATAAGGCTATTGACAAAATAAACGGTTCCGACAACGAAGGACCAGTTCTCGGACCAGAGTGGCCAGTCACCCCAAAGGCCAGGATTTGGCTCAGCGGCGCACGTCAGCCATATCAGCGGTGCATGTCAGCATTAGCAGCGGCGCACGTCAGCCAAGCCTTGGCGTAACCATAAAGACGGCGAGACGAGCCACCAACTACCACGCTCCAGTAGTGAAGAATCGGCCACAGGCGAGACCGTTCTGTGTTATCCGTCGCCCCGAGCATTAGCAGAGTCACACGTAGACTCCTGATTGTGTACCTGAAAAAGAGCAGATTTTTTTGTAGTTGTTAAATTTAGTTTTTTTTGCTTGTAAATTATAGCTTAACTTTAGAGTGCGAACAATGAGGGAAAACTCCAAAGGTGATGCGTATGCGCCTATAAAATATAAAAGTTTAAAATTCAACACTTGCGCGAACAATACTCACATACATACCTAACTTGAAATACCCCTTTCTATCGCCCCTTACCACCCCCAGAGAGCTCTTTAGGTAGGGAAAGGTAGAATTAAGCGATTAATATATATATCAGCTACCTGTTGCACGACTGTCTATCGTAACATACCCGGTTATAAGTATTTTCGTGGGTACACTTTTCCTAAATCTGTGCAACGATTGCCTCATAATTGCTTTCTTGTTTTTATTTTTTGCGGCGACTGTCAATAACTTTGCAGTGTTTCGTCGCCTGTTCCATTTAATGTTGTTAAATGAAAATGCATTCTGTAAGATAAATGAAATTTTAAAAATTAATACACAATTGTGAATATAATAAGGCAAAGCAAAACAATAATACGCACCTGTTGACGAATTGAAGACAATATCAGCTTGCATAGAATAAATAACTGAATGGAGATACCTTGTAAAATAGAAAGAAACAAGAAACATTAATTGTTAATAATTATAAGGAATGCAACCAAGTATACGCACCTACTTAAGAGAGAAATGTCCGGCTAAGTCTCAATTGATGATAAGTCTCAACAGAGGGTGCATAACAGCCGACACGGGCTGATGCAGGCCATATGTACATATGTATATTTTTCTGACGCTTTTGTTAATCAGATTAAACCGTTCAGACAATTTATTTAAGGAGGTGGTAATTTGCATTTAGCATCAGAATGTAAGCTAAGTTTATGTCAGAAACGTTAAGCATAGTGGAAAAATTTAATGTGTAATTTCTTTAAAATCTGAGTAAACTCTGTAAAATTATAGTTTTTACTAGTAAGAGGCTGTGTCAAAAATAAAAAATAAATGCAAATGTATTAAAAGAATATTATTAAACCAATTTAATTCTAATTATATTAAATTTCGTTGGTAGCAAGCCCCAAGCAAAATTCTGTCAATTTAACATTATTGTTGTTCGTGGGGTATTTAATTCGACATAAAAAACAAGTAAAAGGCTCTTATCGGGAGTGCCCGACTAGGGGATACCCTGAACCCCCTTCTACAAACACCAAATGCAGCTCGCGATACGAGCACGATTGCTTAAGCAGTAATAAAATTAAAAAAAAAAAATTCGTCCTAATCGGACTCGAACCCGTACCGACTGCACTACCTGCAACCGCCTCTTCTGAACAGCCATACCAACAATTTATTACTTATAAAAAAAGAATATTTAAAATAGCAGCACAGATTATATAACAATCACATGAATGTGTGTGTGTACATGTATACAGATATTCTTACAATTTGCGCATGCTAGCCAGCCAAAATACGTTTTCTCTAATTACTACTGTGTTGCTTACACGATCTTGAAAACATTTTCAACGGTAGATCTTATTGCGATGTACAATATTTGTATATTCTCAAAATTGTGACTTAAATTGGTGGGAAAGAAAAATTACATATTTACTTAATTTATTGCTATTCAAATGAAAGCAACTTGATATATATATATATAATATTCTAGAAAATATAATATATGTCAAGTTTGGTGACTCTAGCTCTTATAACTTACGAGACTTGCTTAAAAAACAGGATTTTGATATCGAGTTTGATGGGTTATTTGGAAACGGGGCAAGTTATCGAATATCGGAAACAAACTCGTACTGCCCGGGCCCTAGGAGCAGTCTCTAGCTCTTATTGGTTCCGAGATCCGTGCGTTCATACATACGGACGGACGGACAGACAGACGGACATGGCTAGATCGACTCAGCTAGTGATGCTGATCAAGAATATATATACTTTATGGGGTCGGAAAAGTTTTCTTCTGCCTGTTACATACATTTGCCTTTCTTCTTACTGCTCTGATCTTTGCGGCATTCGAGCTCTCTCAATATAGCTCTTTTATTTTCACCGAAAATCACTCTATTTTCACCGCTTTTATTGCTATTACTAGAGCCGCTCCCCAGCATATAAGGTAAAATAATTAATTGTATAGTAAGCATATTTATTTTCTCAGCGCAAGGACCCATCGAGGTAAAGTCACGTTGGGACCAACGCTAACAAGAGATAAAAGAATGAAATGTGAACAATTTAGAGATTAAGGCAAAGCTAGCGGCAACAATAGTCGCAAGAAATAAATATTTCCTATTTAATATGTGACTCCGATTTGAATTTGAATGAATTTTAAAAATCGCAGTCTGAGTTTTGTATGCTTATTGTTTTTTTTTTTTTTTGTAATTTGAATAAAACCAAGTTTGCTTTGTGACACAGTCAATACGACAAAAGTTATAATCGACTAATATGATTACCAGTAAAAAACTTGATTTCCTGAACCACAGAGGATAGGAGTAATTCAATGTTATCCAATCCGAAAAGTCCAAAAGAAATAAAATCATTCTTGGGTTTGGCGGGATACTATAGAAAATTTATAAAAAAAACTAGCAATAATGTATTAGGCGCAGCACATGGACAAGAAAACAAACTTAATGTTTTGTCAAACACTCAATGTACATGAAAATAATTTTTTATTAATAGAAAATGAGCTTTTAGCTATCGGTGGTCCTCATTTGTATGGTCGGTCGGACACCAATAGTCAGGCTGATACAACTTTAGCAGCAGAAGATTCAAGTAAACACTCCCAGACAACTAAAAGGCCAGTAAATCGTATTTACAATTATGAATAAAGGAACTCAATATAAGATTACAGCAGAAAAAATTAAAAACACATAATATAACTAGCGGATATTACCCGGCATTGACTGAGGCAAGTTTTGTGCTAAATATGTTAGATATAACTTTTCTCCTAGTTTCCGCCCGTGGAGAATTGAATTATGCTCGTACTACTTATCTTTAACTCCAATGAATATATGCGTAAAGTACACAAAAAAGAATAACAAATAAGTTTGCGCTGATCGGACGATCACCTGCAAGAGGGGGATTTTACGAAAAGTGTTAAAGACTTCTCAAATGGATTTTCACAAATGTCTTTAAAATAATTTTGAAGCCGAACGGAAGATAAACGAAAAAACTTTCATGCAACGATTTTCAGCCAATTTACCACAATCTCGAATGGAATTTACAAAATCGCTTGAAAACGTATTCTTAACTTCTTTGAAATTAAGTTTGATGCAAATCGTACAAATGTCTTTCAACCTCATTTTCAACCGAAGAAGCTTGGATTCTGTTAAAAATATGAAACACGTCTCAAATGAATTTTCATAAAGAAATTTGTTTAAGCCCGAAACAGCCCACAAAATCTGTCCCCAATTTGCACCAATGAGGAATGAATTTTTTAAAAAGTGTGAGACACCCCTTAAATGCATTTGAACAAATATCTTTGAAATTAAATTATAGACCTTTCGGACGGTAAACAAAAAAAATGCACAAAACTTTTTTTTTTACACACTTGTGGGTGGAATTTCCTAAAACCCCGTCTTAATGTGCACCTTACCACATAAGGTAACTACAGTCAGGACAAACTGTTTTATATATAGAGATATATAACAAGAAGAGATATACTCCAAAATTTTATAGAAACCAAGAATAAAATTATTTTCTCAACTGACGATGAAGATTACGCTTGAATAGGGAGAAAATACATGACATTTGTTTAGTCATGTCCATCTTTCTGCTTGTATGTATGAACCCGTTGATCTCAGAAACTATAAGAGCTTAAGCAATTCAATCTGGAAAGTAAATCATCCTATGCCTGCGCAGTAAGAGTAAGCAATCGATAAAAGTCGATATCAAAATAGGTATTTGGAGCCACAGTCACCAAATTTCACAAGTAGTTCCAAGAATTGTATAAACAAATCAAGTATGTTTCATTTTAAGGGCACCACCACCTTCCCCATCACGCAAATATTGTAATGAGATTGACTTTATGCGAATATTTGACCATTCTATAGTACAACTTCTTCAAGTTTTATCAATTTCGGCTAGGAAACACAGGAGGTATTCAGGAACATGTGCAAGTAGAAAGCATAAAAGTTTCTATAAAAGCTATCGCCAATCTCGATTCAGCTGCCCCGACGATATCACCTCGAGTGGGTTAAATTCATTTTTTGAAGTGTCCTACTTTTTCATGAGACCCCCTTATCAGGTGCTCCTCCATACCCGTTGGAGCGTATAGTCATTCTCATTATTTCTTTTGTACACGATTCCATCTTGCAATTAAAAGTCTGTTTTAATTCCTTCTTCTAGCAGTCTCCGAATCCTTATTGTTTCCTGATCATTTGCTCAGTTTGTAAAATTAAATCAATGTCATCCGGAGATGCATCCACTACCCCGACCACAGTCAGTGATTTCAATTAATGTTCCTCTTTAAATGTAAACGCTTCCAATGTTTCAGATGCATCATCCTCTACCGGTTCATCCTTCTCTTCAGGGTTTCCGTTGTTAGCATATAGTACTCCCCCACCACCTTTTTAATATTTCGTCTATGATTTTGACTCAAATCACTACTTTTGGTCTCTAAACTATCTATACGGATTGCACTACTTATATCTCTATTATTTCTCTAAGTCTAGTACAACGATTGTCTCTAACCTTAATGTTACATGCTCCTTGGTTGTCCATCATTTGGGTTTGTCTACTTAGTGCGGCCACATGCGCCATACTAGACCCAGGTCTGTGCATAATAGAGAAGTCGTAATTTTCTAATTCTAGGGACCGAAGTGCTATTTTCCAGCTACTGGTTTTTCTGGTTAGGGTTTGTACTAGTGCACTATGCTTTAAATATGCTCTAAAATGCCGCAATGCGTAGATTATGGCTGACGTCTCCAATTCAAAACTATGATAGCCAGATTTTCTCTCCGTTGTTTTACCTGAATAAAGGGTGCATCTTTCCATCGTCTTGTCTTTGCATTACCACTGCTCCATACCCGTACTAACTTGCATCTGTATGTAGTTCTGTTTCTCTATTTGGGCTGAAAATAGCTAACACGGGAGGATTCGCTTGAGCTTTCTTTAGAGCTTTAAATGTCTCTAGCTGCTTTTTATTGAGGGGAAACGGACCACCTTCTTTTAAAAGTTTTACCAATGGTTTTGCTATTTTGGCAAATTTAAACATGAAATGTCTAAAATATGAAAAGAATCCAAGGCATGAATGCAACGCACTTACATTTTGGGGAACTGGGTAATTTTTATAGATTTAATGTAATAATCACTTGGCACTATTCCGCGGCGATTGACCTTGTACCTTAAAAAGTCAATATCTTGTTTTAAAAACAGAAACTTCTTCATAATGTGTCGGCCATATAAACTACAATACTTTTATCTCTAAGTAAGTTGGAAATAAAACTTTGAAATATGGCTGAACCATTTTTCAATCCAAAAGGCATTCCTTAATACTCATACTGGCTTTGAGGTGCCACAAAAGAAGTGTATGGGATAGAATTCTTTTCTACACCAATCTGATAATACCCGATTTTGAGGACTATAACTCAGAAATAACACTTATTTTCTAAAGATTCCTCTTTGCCATTTTCTGCACCCGACCTGCCAAATTTTAATCCCACATTAATGAGATCATATTCTTCGACTTCAATACTTGCCCAAAACTGACTAAACACATCTCCTTGATTCCAATATTATTTACTAATTTGATCAGCCATGACTAGTTAATTGTTTAGGAAGAATACTTTTGCTTAACTCGCTGATTTGTGATATACTTATTTTAATTATTGGATGGACTTACTTTACTAGTAGTAGAGATATTGGTGAGTTTCCTTATTTGAACTTAGTGTTGTATGATAGTTTGCATTAATGTTTTTCTATTGTTCTAATTGCATTTCGATGATTTTGAGGGCATATCGTCGCAAAAGAACTGGTAAAGGTAGTAAATTATCGACTACGATATGTAACAAAACTGGGATATAGGGTACTGGGATTGGTCGTCTTTCTAATCCATGGTAATTTCTTACTTTTTTTCTTATCATAACAGATTTTGGTATTAAAGATTTATGAATGAAACTTACAGGACTTCTTGTATTAAATAAACTGAAAACACTAATGCATCTTCGCTCACCAAACAGACTTTATAAGGTTGATCAAATTGATGACTCAGACTCTAGCAATTGAAGCATGCCCCATCTGGTCTCTTCGGCGGAGTACAGCTACTTTCGTTCTTAGCGATGAGTACAGCACTTTCGTTCTTAGCGATTTTGCGAGCCTCCAACCGCTTTCCAACATCCCACGCCGTCAACTTGTGCTTAAAAACTTTAAGCAGTTTTGCTCGTAATAAGTTAACGGTGCCACATGAGTAATGTATGGCGTTGCTTACCATGCGGGTCAAAAAAAATCACTAGCGCTGCTTCACTAGCATCATATACCCTTGGCGCACCATTCCTGAAGTTGGTGCGTTTTCGACAGTTCTAGTGTGTACTTATTTTGAGCTGTTCACATTGGAGTCACTTTCCACAATCGCTTTTAGAGCTGCACTAAGTTGTCATATGTTAGCATATTGATTAAACTGCTCGTTCTGGCTGCCAAATAAAGCAATTAATTCACTTTTTCATTTGCGAAGTATGTCTACGCATTTCATAAAACTTTGGTCGGGCAGACCCCATACCCGATTTATAAAACGCGAAAGTAGGTTTATTATTATTGGACGCAGCCGAAAGGTTCGACAATCTTTCAAAAAGAGATTGCATGCTTATTGAAATATCGATACAATCCTTTAATTTGTATCGATATATCAATTACATTTAAGAGAGTTACATATGCATACTTATCGATAACTTAGATTAACAGCGGATTTGTTCGAATTTAAATTCTAATTATTCCAATTCTTACATAATTAAATTTAATATGAGGCACAAGGGATAAGTAGATTTTTCCCGGGCGTGAAATTGTGATACATAAGATTTGAAGCAAAAAAACATAAGTTCAATATATGTCTGATAGTATCGTTCCGCTTTTATTCTATAACTTTTCTCTATACGTCTCATGCTTGTAACAGACTGACTTTTTCTTCGAATACTGATGACAAGCATTAGCTTAACATGATGTTTAACATTAATGTGATCTGCTGCCAGATAGACAATGTAAAAATATGTGAATGCAATCCATTCTATTCTACTATAGATAAATTATTTATTATAAAAACTCGCAACAACGAATAGGAACACCAAGACCCATTATACTGATGTATGAATGGATTGACACGCTGCAGGCTATGACCCACGCGCGTGCGTTTTCGAACCCTACCTGTGTCATCTTTAAATTAAACTCGTTGGATGAATTCAACTATTTTCTCGGATACTCTCAAATTGTACATTTCCCTGTCCATTCTCGGGTTTCAGCCAGTTGATTCGACACAAATGTTGACTGAATCCAATGAAGCGTGATTTCAGAATCAGAACAAAGAACCGTTCATTCAATCGGTAATTTTATGAGATTTTTTATTCGATGATCTGCGAGAAGGTGATCCGCGCTCAACTCAAGTCGGGTATTCATTTTGAGGGCTACTTTAGATTTGGATGTCAACAAAGAAACACGACACATGTGCCAAACACTCATATTGAGGCGACGGTGAAACCATGTATCTCGATCGGTGAAGTTGGCTCTGTAAACACATATCGTGGAATCTTTATTCTTTGCAACTGGATCAAAGTAGATTTCAGATGCTGCCACGAGTTATCCAAACTCGGAGGGATAGATTCATCCCAGTCTAACTTCTGAAGCCAGAGCTCTTGGAGTAGGATTTTCTCCTTGATTATCAGAGGGCTTAACAGGCCAAGCGGGTCATATAGCCGCGATGTCACCGAGAGAATGTTCCGCTTTGTCGCTCTAAGACCCATGAATGAATCGTTTAGCTTGAATTGAAAAGCATCTTCATTCGGCCAGTACATCACGCCAAGGGTTTTTCATTGTATTAGACTCTGAGATCATTATCGGCTTGGCTGCGCTCGTTGCGGAGAACTCAGGAGAATTTGAAAACCATTTGGTTATTTCGAAACCAGCGCTTTGAAGTTTTTGCGACACTTCAGACTTAATTGTCTGACGGTTCTCTACGCATGCAGGACTAGTCAGTAAATCATCGACACGCCGAAAACAACGCGTAACTTTGTCGATGTTTTTTGTGGTCTTAAAGCACACTGATGCGGAATGAAGTATTCTTCCATGAATTCCAGGTACATACGCTTAAGCTCGGGATCTCGAGACAAGCGTCTTTCAAGCGACAAAAAATGACGCTTAGCAACCTCGAAGGAGTTAAGCAATCCCAAGTAAGCTGATGCTAGCCTCTTCTCTACGCAGCTGCAATCGTTGTGCTAGCTCCTCTGTTACAAAATTAATTTGTGAACCAGAATCGAGTAAAGCTAGCCGAAAAGAACTCGACACTTCTCGCTTTGACGCTAACGACAACGGTTGCTAGGATTACACTATCAGAAACATTCTTATGCATAGCATGTGAAGTCGATGATTGATCCTGTGCGCACTCTAACGCTCGAGTGTTAGAAACGGCAGAGTATCTATGCAACAGAGTGTTATGAGAATCACTGCATACTCTGCACTTGTTGGCCTTTCATCTGGCAACAGTGTGCCCTTTGTTAATTTATCACAAATTGTCTTTTAAAATTGTGCGGAGGAGCAATGAAAAAATTATATGATTTTATTTTATTCTATCAACAGCATGGCAACTGCGATTGTCTGGTTTTCTGTGCTGCTATTTTAGTCCGTTTTTTTCTCGTTAAGACCCTATTCCTGACGTGGCTGTTCAGTAGAGGCGTTTGCAATTAGTGTGGCCTGTTACGAGTTCGAGACCTATTAAGGGAACTATTTTTTTTTAGTTTTAAAATTTATTTGTATTACTTCTAAAGCAAACGAATTTGTAGCGCCATCTGAATTCGGTGTTGGTAGAAGAGGGTTCAGGGTATACCCTAGTCGGGAGCTTTTCGCTGTCGTCTTCATGACAATAAGGTCTATTCGGCTTGATAAGGACTGTATGTGCACTTTGTGTAGATTTATGTCTTCGAACGTGTTGTTTATGTTCATTTGTTTAAACGATTTTATGAACAGTTGCGCTCTTTGTTTGAATTCCCTTACTGTGTCGTCGTATGATAAGCCGTTGATTTTGACCGTGCAGTTGTCGAATGTTAATATGGCTGACCTATTGATTGTGAAGGGTCTCTGGCATGAAGATGTGACGTTGGTATTCATGGTGTTAAAAATAAAGATGTGTCGTTGTTCCACTTCATTGATGACTTCTTGATGTCCGATATTCTTGATGTTGCATGTTGCTGTTTGGTCGTAGAGTATGCCTTTGAGACAGTGGTTGTTGACTAAGTTGGTTTGTGCAAGTGTGTTTTCGATTTTGGGACATTAATTCTCAAAGTACAAATTTTGACCATATTGGTCGTACATAATATAGTAGGGTTATTTTTATTAGGAATTTGGTTTGATGTAGCGGCAGAGGAACAATGTTATACATTTGTGTGTTGAATATGGGAATTTTTACATGGAATGTTATGTTATAATCGTTGATGTGTGATGTCGGATTCTAATATTACATTTTGGTTGGATATGAATTCATTTATAAATCTAATTTCTTTTTCAGATACTATAAATTCAGGAATTATATTTAGTTTAGTTAACAGAATACTCTCTACTATATGATTGTACAGTACATCTATATAGCAATTTATTCTAGTAATGTACTCGAGTAGATGTATTTCGTTGTGTTCTACATTTAGTGTTTTGTATATACATATTGTTTATATAGTTTTTATACCCTGAACCCATTAAAATTGGGGAGAAAGGGTATAATGTATTCGTGCAAATGTATGTAAAAGGCAGAAGGAAGCACCTCCGACCCCATAAAGTATATATATTCTTGATCAGCATCATAGCCGAGTCGATCTAACCATGTCCCTCTGTCTATCCGTCTGTCCGTATGTATGAACGCAAGGATCTTAGAACCTATAAGAGCTAGAGAAATTTTAGCAGTAGGTCCTTCTAGAGACGCGCAGATCGAGTTTGTATCCGACAATCGATAACATTCCCCTTTTTCACGTAATCGATAAAAATCGACATCGAAATCCTATATTTTTTGAGCAATTTCGGTAAATAATAAGAGCTAGAGTCACAAACTTGACATGTAGCTTCTAGAATAGTATATATATATATATCAAGTATCTTTCATTTTAAAGCTATCACCACCTCCCCGCTACTACCTCATAGCTTTAAATCAAGTTAATAAACCAATTTATGCTGGCCCCCAATATAAGACAATTTAAAAACAATTGTCATTTTAAGAATACGCGAATATTTTTTAGTACAATTCGATCTGCTGCTGAAAATTTCATCAATATCGGTTACAAAACACGCAGCAAGCGCCAATTGCAAGAATTTCTGTATGCATCTACACACACACACATTCATGCACGTCTTCTTTGAATTCTATCAACAGCAATTCCATTGCGATCGTATTGATTTCTGTGCTGCTATTTTGTTAAGTAGAATCGGCGACAAGTAGTGCGGTTAGTTGAAACTTTTTGTTTTCAATTTAGCCTTACTACTAAAGCATTTGGTGTTGGAATAAGAGGGTTCAGTGTATCCCCTAGTCGGGGGATCCCGAGTAGAACCTCTTACTTCCTAATAATAAAATGATGTGTTGAGTAATATTTTCAAATCTTTGATGTTGGAATAAGAGGGTTCAGTGTATCCCCTAGTCGGGAGATCCCGAGTAGAACCTCTTACTTGCTAATAATAAAATGATGTGTTGAGTAATATTTTCAAATCTTAGGATAGTTTCTTTGTTAAATATTAATTGTCTGTTAACATTTTCTGATATTTGGTTTTCGTTTTCTTTAACATTAAATTTATCAGTAATATATTGGGGGTCTTTTGCGTCCATACTTCCTGTTTCTACTTTTATTATACTACCAAGACAGTTTATTAAACCTCTTTTTAACCTTTTTTGGATAATAATGCACTTATTGTGATTGTTAGTTGGTCTACTTTAACTTTCAGACTGCTTATAATTTCTCCTGAAAATTGTACTTGTCTTAAGTCATTTAGTTCTGTTTAACCCCTTTCTGGTAGACTATCTCGTACTCATACTTGACTAACTGTAGTTTCCACCGACCCAATTTTGAATTTGGCTCCTTGAAGTTCAATGGTCCGTAGTAAGTATAATGGGCTTGTTGCAATCAGGATATTGAAGGATCGGGTCGGCTCATAGCAGAGTTTTGCAAGTTTCAAATTCCTTATTATATTCCTCATCTATTTTGACTGTGGCTTTGCTTTCAATTGTTGTATAAAGGGTTTAGTGATTGCTGCGAAATCTTTTAGGAACTTCCTATAATAACCGATCAATCCTAGGAAGGATTTGATTTGTCTTCTGGTTTTTGGCATAGGGAATGCTTTAATGCCAATTAGCTACGTGACCTAGGTAATCGAATTCCTTTCTGAAAAATTCAGATTTTTTATGTTGGAATACTAACTTTAGGTCGTTGACATGTTCTTGGAGTGATGATGAAAAGACTATAATATTGTCAAGATAGATTAGACAACAATTGCCGTTAAGGTCTGCTAAGATGTTGTCCATCACTCTTTGGAAGGTGGCTGGGGCGTTGGGGAGCCAGAAGGCCGAAAAGGCTTTTTGCTAATATCTTTTGGATCCATCTCAGCTTGGTGGTATCTACTTGCTTAATCTTAAGTATTAAGTATTTGTCTCTACCTAACCTGTCGAGGATATTTATCTTTAAAGTTATTTTTGTTTAGTTTTCTGTAATCGATCACTAACCTCCATTATTTATTATTTGAAGCGTCGGGTTTCTTTGACACGAGAAAAATTGGTACGCTCCATGGTAAACGACTGTGTCTATTTATGTCTTGTTATAAAATTTTAGTGATTTGTCTTTGAATCTCTGGTCTTTCTACAAGACTCTATCGGAATGGTTTTGTATGCAATGGAGCTTCATCTGTAGTTTGTATTCTATGTTTGACTAAGTTAGTAAAGGTAAGGTTATCTCCCTCTCGATAAAAAAGTTTCGGAAACTTTATGCAATGTTTTTTTAACGCTGTAAACTCTTCAGCGTTTAGATGGTCTGTCCGTAGTTGGGTAAGGATATAGATACTGTCCTTTTGTTTGTTATCATTTATTTCGGATATGGCATTTATCTCAATGTATTTATTGACTTGTAATTCTGCGTCGAGGCACAATTTCTGTATGTCTTGTCAGTAATTGATTACGTCTATAAAACTAAAATAGTTTTTGGCTTGGTACAGTCCTCCAGATATGAGGACATCTTCGGAAATTTTTATTGTTTCGCATCAAAATGCGTCGTTAGCTATGCTAACGGGTAGCTTAACTATGTTTTTGGAAGTTTCGTCCAAAATGTGAAGTTCTGAAGTTGTGTTATTTTCTATGTGCATATTAAAGTTGAAACGTTGAGTTTATGAGGGCTGTGCTGTCCGTCAGATTGACAACTCGGTTTTTAGTAATCTGCCTTCCTGGTTTCTGGATTTTTCCTATTCTCTTGCAAATAAAGGTACATTTTTTTAATAACATGAAAGTTTGTTCGTCTCGCTTGTCGGCACACTGCAGAATTAATGCATCCTTGATCTTATCCCAATTAAGGCCGGCTGCAGATGTGTGAGCCGCATCATCAGGCTTGCCTTCAATCTTCTACCTAATTTCCCTTAGGATAATTTGTCCGTATGGGATCTTGCCAGTTCCTCTAATAAGAAGGAGGATTTCTTCTACATTTTTAATGAAATCGCTGAGTATTTAGGGTTTATTGGAGTGGATTGTGGCAGTGTAGACTTCTCTTCCTTGATTGTTGTATGTGTGTTTTAGTATCTGTAATTGGTTGTGACTCTATTGTTTTCTTACATATTTTTTTTGTACAAATATTAATAAGTTATGTTTCGGTTGTTGTACAAGATTAAATAGCATTGTAAAATTGGTAGTTTGGATATCAAAATGGAAGGAAAAGGTGCATATATGTACGTGTTTATTTTTTTGTTTTAATTATTTATTGTATTTGTTGGGAAATTAGTTTAATTTAATTTGCCATAGTAGTATTAGCAGCGTGAATCGTATGACATGGCTATGAGTTTTATCGTACGCTTCAGTGACCTATTCGAACCAGTTCGAGTTGCGTGTCGATACGTTTGATCGACTTGCTTTAGTGACCTATTCAACAATGAACTGATCCGCGTCCAGCGTTTGATGCAACTCGCGCTTGTCATTATTTTATTATTATTAAATAAAAATATTTCTTTTATATTTATTTGATATTTATTATATTTCTTTAAATTTGTTGGCTGCCTTTATTGGCTTGTATGAATATAAATTATATTTGCCTTGTTTATTGGCTTGTGTGAATGATCTTTGCCTTGTTAGCTGTTTGTGGGGGAGGCGTCAGATAAATAATATTTCCGGTGGCGGAAAATCAGTATGATTTTTGTGTAATATAAGAGAACTTCATTAGAAGATTTCGGCTGCATATAACGGACTTTACATAAAAAGTCATTTGCATATTTTTATATCGGAGGTGTTGAGGTGGAGTCTCCACGTGGGGAGAGTTCTGAGCGTACTCTGGTTCCTATGCGTGAATGATTCTCTCTCACTGAGTGACTCTCTCTCACTGAGTGAAGCTCAGTCAATGCTGCGTTCAGACTAGCATTGAACTGTTATCAACATTGGCTTTTCTGCCCACTGTACTATGTTGTATCGTCGAATGCTGTGGCTGGTCAACGTACATGTTCGAACAATTTTACTGATATAACCGTCGGACGCCGATATGAGTTTTACCATACGCTTCAGTGATCTATTCGAACAACAATGAACTGATCTGCGTCGAGCGCTTGATGCAACTCGCGGTTGTCACTAAGCCATGCGGTTGGATATGCACCAACTGTTTGCCACCATTGCTGTTCGAACGTAAAGAGTTGCTAAGGCCACAAGACCGCATCGAACTAGTTGTTTAGTTTGATACTCGCTTAGAGCAATGTGTGGGCGTATGGCCTGACACTACATTAGTCGAAACGTTTTCTTCTTTTGTGTATTTTTGCACATTATTATTTGTTCCTTTAAACTTGTGGATATTTCGTAACTGTTGTTACATATATATAAATCTGTGAATATGTGTTTTATATTAATTTATTTATTTATTATCTTTTTCCTCTTTTTTTGTTAAAAATAGTATTATCTTGCTTAGTTTTTATCATTGTACAACAACTTTCACAACGCTTTCACAGAGTGGTCCATAATGTGATCTCAGCTACCTACAAAATTAGACTTAATATGATATTCATCCTTGGTCCTTGGGACTTGGTCCTAGGGGTTATCCTTGAGATTGTAGATATGTTTTATGAGCGGCTGCGCCAGTTACCTGATATTGGCAGTATAATTTAATGGTACAGTTATTTGATTGTTTGAATAAAGTACGAGTTTAATGATCACTGCAAACGTTTCTCTTGCATGTCCCAAAATGAAGTGACTGTATCTTTTTTTCTCAAGCTTAAGCTATGCTAAATATATATAATCGTTTGCTTATATGCTAGCATCATGTATATAGGAAACTGTCGCAACCAACATCCTGTCAAAGTGCTAGTTCAGCTATGCAACAAAGTGTTACAATGCTGTGTGGATCTTATGTGGGCGATGACCGTTTGTCAGCGGTTTGGCGGTTGGAACCGAATCGAATATACCCTGTATGGTAAATTCGGTAACTCGCGCAGCTGCTGCTCACGTACTTCTTACGAATTGCCGTGGTGTTGAAGTACGGAATCATTGTGGGCGACTGGGAAAATGGTTATCTTTCTGCATTGTTTGCTTATTAAAGGGAACTGAATTATGGGAGTTATTACATTGTTCTTATGTTCTTCTTTAATATTAGATACTTTTAAAATGTCTGTTATTTGGGTCCCTGTAATCAATTTATGTTGGGTTTATTACATTTATTTTTTCTAAGGTTTAAGTAAGCATAAGGTTCCATATTTCTGTTATTATCATTCTGTTGCGTGCGATTAGGGTTTCAAAATGGTGGTACAGTATCATATGTATCATATGTGATTGGTCATGATTGATAAACATAAACCTAAAATGTTGAAACTTATATTAATAAAAAGGTAATGAGAACTGTTTTCTCTTTTGTAAAAGGTTGTCCTTGTGGACCACCCTCCCCTCGATGGGGACCGTTGTCCCCAAGTCCGCTTCATCTTTTTTTCGACACATAAAGGCAATAGCTTGTTGCCTAACCTGCGGTTTGTCTTTACTAGGACCTTTTCACCTACTTCAGAAATTCTATTCTGACGCCTTTGGTTAACTCTGGCCCCTTTTATCTTACCCCTAACCTCGCTTGTACTTTCCGGCGAAGAGTTAAGCAAGATGTCCTTAGGTATCTTCTCAACCACTGAGTTGATTGAGCTGTTATACTCGATAGTGGCCTGCAGGATAAGGTCGACCGTGTCAACTATACTCCTTTAAAACTATAAACACCTGGCTATTTCCAGCAGGGTGTTGTGGATGCCTTTTGGGCGTGCTCTGAAGGCGAGGCGCGTTTACCACGCTTACCGCGTAATTGTTCAATAGCAGATACGTAATGGTCTCTGACGTGAATGTGAGCTCTTTGTGCGATAGGCTGGACCACCGCAAATTTGAGAATATTTCTACGCAACTGAGGAAGCATTTTTTTTGTCTGTGGAAAAAATGTCAATATGTAACATTTCTCCAGTTTGTAAGGGGACTGGCGTCTAGCCGAGTTCCTGTTTTCGGGTGTCTGTTGTATTTTGCTTTTGTGCACAATTTACAATTCAAGACAACTACGATAGCCAATTTGGTAATTTTAAGGAAATAGTATTCCGACATGACCTGTTTCCCATTCCCCTGGGCCGCCCTATGGGCTCGATTGTGTTCTTAAGTGATGATTTTTCTTCTATCACTGATGTCGAACACGTCGGCTGCTTTTTTGGTATTGCAAAAACTTCGTAGTTGGAAAGGCCAATACCAACTCGTGATGGAAACTAGCCAAAGCTGGAGAGTACAGTGAAATGCATTAACCACGTTTGGGTTAATGACGGCCTTTATTGTTTCAATAAGGGCGTCCCTATTAGTGAAAATTATTATATAGCGAATTTTTCCCTGAAATTCCTTTTTAGAGGAGAGCGTGCCTCTTCTAATACAATCTGGTTCCAGAAGCAGTTCAAAGGCTTCTCCGTCGAACCGATTGTGTAAGACAGGGACAATTCACTGTGAATCGTACTCGCGTCAGATTACGGCTCATCGCGAATACCCTGCAGGGTTTCCTTGACCAGGCGCTCAGGAAAGCTTGGCTCCTGTTTCATCAATGCGAACTTTCCAGTACTTTATTTTTCCAATGGGATTTCTCTCGGATACCCAGAACGTGAGAGGCTGGTGGTCAGTGAAAGTGCTTATATCCCTAACCCCGCAAAGAAAGGGTCGCAGTTTGCCCAATGCCCAGACGATGGCAAGCAACTCTCGCTCGTTAGTAGCGTAGATTGCTTCTCCATCTTTTAAAGACCGGGATGTCATCATTATAGACCGGCCATGACAGAACTGCGCTAATGCCTTACGGTGAGGCATCTGTGGTCAAATCAAATGGTATTTTGAAGTCCGGGTATATTAGTATAACGTCTTCTGACGATAAAATGTGTTGAAGTTTATGGAACGGGTTGCGCTGAGCTTAGTTGAACTGTACTGGTATATTTCTAGACTTGTTGCTAATAGACCCGTTTTCTCCTTTCAGGATATCGGAGATTGGTTTCGCTATTGCCGCAAAGTCTTTGATAAGGCAGCGGTAATAGCTTGCCAAACCCAAAATAGATCTTACACCGAATACCGTAATAGGCTCAGTTTATTGCCGATTAGCTTTTACCTTTTCCGGATCTGACTTCTCACCATCTTTAGTCACTATAAAGCAGAGATACTCGAAGCTTTCTTTAAAATAATGTGACTTCTCGTATGCTACGCGCATGTTCGCGTCTTAAAGGCTTTTTAACACCCAGTCGACATGCCTGACATGATTCGACTCGTTTTCCGAAAATACGATGACGTCATCGACATAAACATAGCACGATGTTCCAATCTGCTCGCGAAAAACGTCATCTATGGTTCTTTGAAAAATGCTTGCTGCATTCTTCAAACCAAAGGGAAGTCGATACAATTTTTCACGTTTTTTCACGATCTTGCTCTGCCAGAGTAATCTGGTGATTAGATAAGCCAATATCATGGTGATGCTTGGCATCGGGTATTTGTCGGCAATTGTTTTGGAGTTGAGCTTCCGAAACTCAATTACTAGACGTTTATTTCTATTGCCCAACTCATCTGCTCCCCCATTTTGTCTACCACCCACAACGGATTGTTGTACGGAGATATAGACTTTATTCCACTTTTAAGGATGTCGTTGACCTCTGAGGCGACAAAATCTTCCACACCCCTGGGATAGGGGTGTAGCTTTGAATAAACCGCAGCACCTCGTTAAAGTCCGCAAAAGCCTTGTTGTTCGGTGAAGCTCTCGCAAAAAATCTGCCTTCACCGCTGGTGGTGCCTTGATTTCTTTGTTCGTCGTGTGATTGACATTCGTACATTTGTGGAACTGCAACGCCCTTCGAAGTCGATCTATATATTGTAGCATGCACTCTTTTAGGCATAAAACTGCGCCCACCTGCTTTAGCAGGTCCAGCCCTATGATTCCATCAAACGTGGATAAGATATCAAATAGGAAAAAAAACGCGTCGCACCCAAACATGGACAACTTGCATTTTTCAGCGATGTTGTTTGATTCATGAATGGAATGGACAACAAAAGGGGATTCGACAGGGATGACGCCAGGCTCTTGTACGTCCTGATATAATTCTTGGACGCACCCGTGTCAATTAAGAATTTCATGTCTGTCCCCGCTATTCTCCGCCGTATAAACGGCAGCAAGGACCTTACCCTAAAAAATTAGAGCTATCGCTTTCATAATCTATGGCGACCAAGAGGATGAACATAGATCCTCTTGGTCGCCTTACACCTCTTGTGCTGAGTCGTAATATCCCGCGCCCTCTGAGTCGCTTGCTTGGATATGATCCACCATTTGGCTTTTTTGACCTGACGCGCGGTCAGATCCGGCGGGACGCTTATTTCCCTGACCCTGATTTGCATTAAACTTAGCTGAGCCCTGGGATTTCGGGAAGTTTGTGGGCTGTATAAACTTTGAGGAAGAAGGGGATTTTGGGATTTTGGGCTCTGTCTGTGAGGATGCTTGCCCTGGCCACCCTGAGGAAATTGTTGTTTTTCTGCTGCTGCTGTTGCTGGCGCCCTTGTGGCCGCTGCTCTGGACGACTTTTCTCTTCTTGCCCCCCAGCAAAGCAAAGCAAATAAGTCGCCGTCGCTGCCGCGGAGTCACCGTCACTGTCGCGGAGTCGCCGTCGCTGTCCTCAAAAGTGCAGCGTTAGCGCCTCGTGTATGGTGTCGGGTGACCGTCGCGGCTGGCAACATAATTACGACACATGCACCGCGATCATGACTCTGATCATTGGCTTCCCCAGAATGCTGCGTCAGCAAATACCAATAGTCAGTGGTTAACTTATATATATATAATAGCGAGTATTGCCCGGCCTTGCCCGAGAACCGTTTTGTGCTAAAAATGTTAGATATTACCTTTCCACTAGGTACACGCCCGTAAAAAATTGAAATCTACCTTTCTTGATCTCCACTTCTATTTAAAAATATGTTTTAAGTGAATGGAATAAAGAACCAAGTGATAGAATCAACAGTTTCCACCTATGTTAGTCTCGCGGTGAAAATCTTGAAGCTGAAGAATAAACTTTCGTTTTTAAACCTTTGACCCGCTTTTGCTACTCAAGAACGTATCAAATAAATTCTCACAAAGATTTTTGAAAATGAATTTGAGGTCGATCGGATGATAAGCAAACAACTTTCATACAACCAACTTTCGCTAATTAGCCACTGAATACATGAAACACGTATTCATTTAGTTCTTATGTAGAGCTTTGAAAATATGTTTGATGCAAATCGGACAAATCTCAAAACTTAACCAAAAAAATCTTAGAATCGCACTTTTTACCGAGGATGCTTTGATTTTTCGAAAAATGAGAAACCCGCTTCGAATGATTTATCATACAGATTTTTGGAAATGAATTTGAGTGCGAAACGACACCCAACAAATTGACCCCCATTTCCACCAAGGAAGAATGGATTTTTCGAAAAGTGTGAAAAATGATTGCAATTCTGAAACCCCGCTTTAACGTTCACCCTCATCACATAAGGTAACTATAGAGAAAATTTAGTTTCCCAGCTCTTATGGTATGGGCTGTGCTTTGATCACCAATCAGTCAGACAATAAGTCAGTCAGTCAGTCAGGACAGATAGTTATTTATATAGATATGTGCCACGGGCAAGGCGGTATACCCGCTTGTACATAAATATAAATATAATAAGACATATCTTTGAAAAGACAGAAGTGGTTATAGCTATTAAAAACCTTCAAATGACTCTGACAAGGAAAGAAAACGATGTAAAAAAAAAAAATTCCCCTCAAAAGGAATCGAACCCATAAGCAGACCGCACTACTTTCTACCCCCTCTATTCAACAGCCATACCTACAATTGACTTTCAGTGCAACACAATGAATAAAAATAGCAGGACATACACACAGCACAGAATTCGATAATATCGCAATAGCAATGCTGTTCATAGAAATCAATAAAGAAGCGCATGAATTTGTGTGAGTACATAAATACAGAATTTCTTGCAATTTGCGCTAATATAAGTACACGGTTTCTTTAAGAACTTCTGTGTTTCTAAACCGGTAAAGATAAAATTTTATGAAATAGAATATTCGTATTTTCTCAAAAAGACAATTGCATTAAAATTGTGGCGTTAATTGGTTTGTAGATCAAAATGATTTATTTATTTGAATTATAAGTATGAGGCGGAGGCGGCGGATGGCGCTAGCTATAAAGTGAAAGATACTTGATATATTCATGTTATTCACATGTCAAATTTTTGTGACTCTCACTCTTAAAACCAAGGAAATTTGCTCAATAAATAGGAATTAAATATAAATTTTTACGATTTCTTTGAAAGGAGGTAAGTTATTGATTACCGGTAAGAAGCTCGTACTGCGCGGTTATATATACGGACATATGGTCGGACAGGTGGATAGACAGACCGACAGACAAATGGAAATGGTTAAATCGTCTCTTATATACAGTGCACAAAACAACAATGCACAAAACATTTTCAATGAGTTCAGCATATAAAAACCAGAAAACCAGATTAACGAAATTTGTAATAGAATAGAGACAGATGCGGATAGACAAAATTTCAGTAGAGAAAACGTGGAAATGAGACGCATGCCTATTTGGTCTGAACAAAGCTGAAAATTGAAAGCGCCCGACAGTCAATTTAGAAAGACAGCACCGCCGATTGTCCTTCGGTTGGTTTATGACTGTAACCAAATATAGGGTTCTCTGTTTAACCCTCTTAAGGCAAAAAGTAGAAACTACTTCTGAACAGATTCAATTCGATCCTTGTTATTGTTGTACTTCAGAGGTTAAGTGCAAAAGCAGTATTCATAGAGTTTCGTTATGAAGGTATCATTAAACATCTTATAAGAACCTTTTATGAATTCAAGTGCAGCTTTGGCCCCATTAAGAATCAAGGAAAACTTATAGATCTTCTTCTATTAGTATATTGTCGACTGTATAACTAACAAGATATAGTTAGTACGATTGATAATTGGGTGAACTATAAAGTTACATAGAGTTCAAATCATCTTATAGAAGAGTGTGGTGTAGGGGATCAATGTTCAATAGAATGCGTTTCACATAATTTGCATAATTAAGTATATAATGTTATAAGATGGAAGATCATTTATAAGCGAGTAACGAGTAATAGTCCAAGTTACCTTATGACTACACCAGAAGTAACTCAAGTCTTCGGTTCATTACCTTTAAATAAATAATAAAAACCCAAAGGTAAATAGAGGGCTTTATAATTAACAGAGTCAAATACCTTACCGAATTCGGTGTAAATGGCATCAGTTTACATTTTCAAAATAAAATTAAATTAAATTAATTAAAATTTTCGAAGAAATTATTTGTATTCCCTTGTAGAGGGTCATGAAATGTGTCAGGCATAAAAGGAGACATCATCCAAATGATAAAGCCTTGTCGGTATGTGCAACTATTCATTTTAAAAAGACCAGTCGGTTGCATTCATTCACTTAAATTACGCACGGCATTTCCTTGGAAAAATCAATGGTGGGACTTGTTGGGCACTAGGGCATAAGAAGTAAGACGATTGCAACTAAGTAATGCAATCTCTAAAATACCATGTGACCTGAAAATAAGGTATTCGTTAACAAAGACAAGATCAAGTATTCTAATAAAATGATGAGAAAATGAATTGATTGGTGGGGTGGCAGGGAAAGGTTTGGCATGAAATCTTAAGAGTGGTGCTGTGCTGAGGATATCAGGTAATTTGAAATAGGGAAAAGTGACCAATAGTGACCAATCGCTAAATTAAAATGACTCAATAAGATAACCAAGATATTTATTTTGTACAAGTTAAGTGTTGCATATAAACTTGAAAAATAGAAGATAATGACTTTAACTGAGACAATCCCAGCATCAAAAGTCGCAATAAAGCAAAACGGCCATCCCAATAAAATTATTTGAAACACTACACAACCATTTTTGAAGTTTGAGTTTAACTAGGAAGCGCTAGCCATTAAAAGATTTATGGATTACAAATAGAGCCTCTGACAACATGATAAATAGGGTTCGGAAGGCGAATTTAGTTTTTTTGTAACAGTGCTATTGGCTTCTTATATGGAAGAACGCTGAAGGGTGACAGTCAGTAAGGTCGTGAACAATTGTGTGGAGGCCAGAATTAAAGATCAGAAATTATTGGTATCGAATCAAGACATTAATTTTGAAAGATGATCTTTCACAAGAAAAATAAAATTTGGAAATATATAGAACAGGACACTGCTACCCACAAGGATTTCCTAACGAGGGGCAACAACAGTCAGAGTGTGGTGTGGGATACACTAAAGCAGAATGTAGCGGGATATATATAAATATTTATGTGTGCTGTATTGCATCCAGCATAGAGATTAGGAAGTCCGCCGAAATATTGGACGACGTTGCGGGCGATAGACGAGCTTGCTCGCCTGGGATCATAGCGGGCAATTTCAATACGTGGTTAGTCGACTGGGGAAGCAGAGAAATAAGCCAACATAGGCGTCGTTTCCTTGACGCGTTTGCAGTCTTTCATGTGTGGCTACTTAACCTCGACAACAAGCAAGCGTTCAACAAAGCGAGCAGAGGCTCAGTTATCGAGTTTTGCTAGCCCATACCTGGCGCGGTAAAACACTCTTAGCTCAGAGGCGCTGATACTAATGGTGGAAATCATGCAAGTCCCAGCCAGTGGAGATACCGACCATTATGCAAATCACTTCGCTAAAACGGTGAAAGATGCATAAATTGCTGTTTAAAAAGAGGACGTATAAGCCAGCTTTCACGGGTGGAACCAGGAAATAGACACCGTACAGAAGGGGGCCACTCTTAAAGAAGTCATCAAGCGTAGCAAATATGCTTCGTTAGAAAGCATATGCGCTGAAGCCGAAGCGCAACCCTTTAGAGCATGTGGCAAACTGGTCATGGAGAAATTCTGGAGGCCAATGCCTATATGCGAGGATCTACGAGCCTTGTCATCAAGCTCTTTCATTTGCATCATCTCGACCCAGGAAGTGAAAAAGGCATTCAAATTAGCTAATAGCTAAGCTTTATACGTGCGCTCCAACGACTATGGATATCGGAGTACCTGTTAGCCTAATTGCTTTCTATTTTGATAACAGCGTGCTCCTGTATGGCAGCTTTCGGGACATGGCCAGCACGTTATAGCTGGTGGCGCCCCACATAATTTAGTCCCAAGCCCTAATTTATGGAATATTATGTAGGACGCAGCTCTCCTGCTGGACATCCCACACAGATCATAGGAATTCGTTTGCGATTAATGGTATAACACCGGCAGCTCACAAGATGAAGGCAGTATTAGTCAGCAGAAGGCAGGTAGTGGAAATATGCGATCAATAAGCGTCGACAGCTGCCCCATATAATCGAAACCGGCTATCAGGTATTTTGGAGCATTGCTTGTACGTCAACTTTTTTTAAGACACCACTTGGAGTTAGTACGATGAAAAGAAGCGAAAGTTGCGAGTCCAGAAGCCTGGATACTGAAAAATAATGGCAAGAGCAGGCTGTTCACTAGTGTGCTCAGGTAGATCATCAGGTATGTCGCATTCTTCCGGGCGCCATCCCCAGAATACCCGGCCGAACCTGCAAACTAAATGCTAAAGACAGTGCGTGCTATGATACCTCAGCTCCAACCGCACTGTCTCCGAGGACTGGTCCTGGCTGGAATAATTGGGATAGTTCTCATGGCAAGCGAGGTAAATAGCAGCTCCCAATGACAGATTGATATGGTTGCTGATCCCGAACATACGGCCTTGGGAGAGTGAAAGGCACGGCCAAACTGACTGTGACTCATCTAGTGACGGGAGAGATGCTCTGCTTAACGGGAAGCGTCTAGTCAGATTATTATCAGACTTTTTATTGTCAATGACTTATGAGACATTCTACTTAGCCCACGAAACAATTGGGGCAAGTCCCACACATTTCAGATTTTCGAACTTTTCCCTCCAATAAAAAAAAAATACAAATATTTTCACTTACCCTCCACGTATAAAAGTTGATCCAATTCAGAAGTTCCCGTAGTCTTTGATCCGATGACGATGACAAAGGGCACACAATTGAAGAAATAATCTTTGGCTCGCGACAAACGCCGCGATCTACTTGTGCGCACATCCACACAACACAAACATTTGTATGATTGTAGATCTGGGTTTTTGAGAAGCTATGCAGGGAGAAAGAGATGCACACAAGTGCGCAAAGTAATAATTGAGAGCGAGGCACACTCTGCACACGCATACACACATATGTATGTATTTGGGCTGAAAAGATTTTAAACTAACATAAACATTTTACGAAATAGCATCAGCCGCAGCGACGTTCTTGGCTGAGCAAGATGCGGCTTCATACTGAACGTTCGGCTTTCGAGGCCGGCGTTCGGCTGTCACTCTCAACAATCTTACTCTATCTGGGCACACTAAAATGGTCGCGGACACCAATGGGGCTCAGTCGTTGACGAGTCGTTGTTATGTTACACATCTATGCATTGTATAGTTAGTGGTAATATTTAGTAGCATACAAAGTTAAAAACCGACGAATTGGACGATTTATGTCCAGGACATAAATTAAATACACAAAGCCACAATTGGAAGAACAGCACTTGCCACTAATTGCTTAGAGACCGGACTAACTTTTTCTTTTGTGCTTTCCTATCAAAAAAAGGTCTTATCGCCTAATAGCCTTATTCCACTGTTCACATCTCTTACACATTTATGAAAAATGTGTTAAATGAGGCCTGTACGTTTTCCCATAAGAAAACACAGTTCGTGTTTTTTGCGATGATTTATCGAGTTTTCTATCGTTTCATAGTTTCATTACTATAAACAGCTGATATATCTACGAAGGCAAGCGGTAACTTTAATTTATAATTTTACATTTTAATTTTCCGACAGTTTTTAACATTTAAAGATGGCCAAATCCCGCAAAGAGTCCATTAAATGGTGCCCATACTTCGAGGTAGTGTTTTTTGACTTTTGAAAGAAAAACTTTGCAGCGCTTAGGTAAATCAAAGTAACTCGATCAGCTGTTTATATAAAGAAGCGGTACTTTTCCACTCCCATGTTACCGACAACCGACACTTGCCAATGGTCCCAAATGTGACATTTCTTAAGCATAGTGGAAAAAGGTTATAATTCCTTTTTCAACATTTCTTACTTTTTTTGCGAATGTAACATTTATTCTTATGTAAAATATGTGGCCTGTACATTTTCCCATAAGAAACCACATTTTTCCTATCTGCAAAAAATGTTGGTATTTGCTCCGAATAATTCGAGTTTTTTGCAATGATTTATCGAGCTTCGTATTGATGTTATGGAAAATATGAAAGTATCATTCCCACAAACAGCTGATATAACAACGAAGGCAAGCGGTAACTCTATTGTAGTTCACATTAGCACACCTGTGATACTGAATCGACTGCAAGACCGTACCGAATTGAATTACATCATTTTTAAGGCAGCTTTAACACAGTTGCGTAAGCAGGTCAGGGCCAATTATCTCATCAAAGGTATCCAGCTTTTTAAAATTGTCATTACACCAAACATTGGCAACAAACATTTCGTCGTGATGTTGTTAGAAGCGGCAAATGAAATATCTACCGCGATTGTGTCTATTAGCCACTTGTAAGGGATGATATCATTTTTGGACACGCCAGTATCGATGAAATCGTATGTTTTTCACCGCTACTTTGCGCCATATCAATGGCAGAAGGGACCTTCCGTTTTGACATTATCGTTGTCATATTCGTGATCATCTTCAGCCTCGAGTTCTATGAGTGCCCTCCTAGGTTTGTCCAAGGCTGGAAGGGATGTGGTCTATCCATTTTCTCCTTTGGCCAATGTACTCGACAATTTATTGGGATTCGCCTTAAAGTTATCTGATCAGAAATGCTTTAGGTAATAAGTTGTCTGCCGCTACTGGGTTGTATATGGGACTTGTGGCTTGGTTTGAACTGTGGCTGATCGACCTGATGTTGACCCCCTTCTTAAAAGTCGGGCTTGTCCCTTAACCAGGCTGAGAGTAGCTTTGCTGTTTATTTTGCTTTGAATGCCACTGGTCGGCCCTTAATGCCTTTTTTCTAGGTTCTCGCGTAATTGGTTACGAAGGCGTACCTATCGTGGTTAGCCTCAACTTCCTCAACATTCGCCAATGCTGAGTGCAAAACAGGTGGCTGAGTCTATCTGTCAAGTTACGCTTAAATTTTGTAGTTGCTCTTTTTATGTCCCTAAAACATTGAAAATAGGTAAAAAGGGTAGAATATATTTGTGCAAACATATGTAACAGGCAGAAGGAAGCACCTCCGACCCCATAAAGTATATATATTCTTGATCAGCATCAATAGCGATCTAGCCATGTCCGTCTGTCTGTCCGTCCGTCCGTCTATCTGTCCGTCCGTCCGTCTGTCCGTCCGTCCGTATGTATGAACACAAGGATCTCAGAACCTATATGAGCTTGAAATTTTGGCTGTAGGTCATCCTAATAGCCGCGCGGATCGAGTTTGTTTCCTATATTCGATAAAAATCGCTATAGAAATCCTGTGTTTTCTGCAATTTTGGTAAATAATAAGAGCTAGATTCAGCAATCAAGTATCTTTCATTTTATAGCTGTCACCCCATCTCCGCTACTACCACATAGCTATAAATCAAGTAAAGTAAATAAACCAATTTATGCTGCCCACTAATATAAGCCACAATTTATATGCAATATACTTTTGAGAATACACAAATATTCTATAGCACAATAAGATGTAGAACATTTCATTAAAATCGGTTAAGAAACACACAAGTAATTAAAGAAAACGTGTTTTGGCTTATATCAGCGTATCAGCGGCAGCAAGCGAAAATTCAAAGAATTTCTGTATACATGTACACACACATTCATGCGCGTCTGCTTTGAATTCTATCAACAGCAGTGCAATTACGATTGTGTTGTGTTCTGTGCTGCTATTTATATTCGTTTTTTTCTCATTGAGACTTAAATATTAGTGTGACTGTTGAGTAGAGACGGCTCGCTAGTTCTTTTTTGGTTGGGCGACAATTATTCGAATTCCGTTGGAATTTGTTAATGTTAAAAAAATGTTGGTGCATTAAACAAAAAAGACGAGTATAATCGATTTTTATTTTCGAGCCGTTAAGTACGAAGAATGCATGAGATAAATTTAAGAATTCCGACCGAAGACCGCTGCTTTGGTAAAAAAAAATGCAACGCCTCAACGTATTTTTCGCAATGAGCTGTCGCTGACCGCTGCACGTATCGCTGACAGCCGAAAACGCTTCGTAAGCATTTCTTGACAGTGGAGGATAGTATGTTGCTAACCTACTTATGAACTTTGCGAATATACTTAGAGTATAATTTGTTATTTAGAATAGCGATCGGTTGTTCGAACTCTTTAGCCCAAAATGGAAGTATAGATATTGGTCTGTACGCATTCTATAGATTTCCTGTAGGAATAATTTTATTTTCCAGCATATAATTTTTCGAGCATAGAATGTGAATGTTAGAAACGCAGCGTTATTATATGTAAGCAAGATTTTTTTTTTTTTTTTCGTCAAGGCGTTTAATTGAAGTCAAATATTGGCTGATTTCAGCAACAGATAATTGCACAAATCTTGTTAAATAAATTAAATCTATAATAACATTCGTTTAGCTACATATCTCCATTTCTTTAAATTGTTCCAAGTTTATCTAGTTAATATTGCACTGTTAAATTTGATTGTTTGTAAGTCACGCATTGTAAATCAGCCTTTTATTTTGTTATTTTTAAATTTCTGATCCAATTACAGTCTTATAACACTTCCATCCTTATTTTGTACTCGTGCGTTTCTTCTGGCCTAACAATTCTACGTCTGACTGGTACAAATATATTATTTAAATGATCAATATTCATATATGGGTGATTTAGTTGAGGGTCGACTGATGGAAGTGCATAACGTCTATTCCAATCACATGAGTTGAAAACATCGTTTAATTTAGGAGAGTCTATTGCGAAAAACTTCTATACTTATTTATCAGTTTGGTGAATATTTACCTCATTTGTACTGCGGCTGGTCATACATTGGAGTGCGTGCGTATGTGTGTGTGTATGAGAATGCTTGCTGCAGAGCTTAGTGAATCTCCTAGTCTGGAACTGACGACTAGAGCATCCTTACTCTTAAAAGCTTAGACTGTAGGCTAAGGCTGTATACTTTATAAATAGTTTAGAATGTACGACTTTGGCAGAATACTATGTAATGCTTGGTGTAATCATGACCCGGAACGGTTCATGCATGGCAGAGTTAGATGAACAAAATTCAAGCGATAAAGGTGTATAATTACGTGTTAGTCTAGTAGGAACACAGAAGATTAATTGGCTAGTCAACCTAGAAGGGTCGGTTTCAATCGTAATTTACTTGTGGGTAAATGTGACACCAAGCATCATTCAACGATTTGTTAAAGAGAGAAGATTAATCATCAGATTTCTAATGGACACAACAAATGTGTGTGAATGAGCAGATCACGCGCCACTCTTTATTATGATTTCGGGTTTGGATTGCTGAATGAAAAAGCTTAATATTTGAAGTCAATAAGATTATTAATACTATAAATATATATTCGATTTTATTATGTTTTTGGGATATTTGAATATTTTGAAGACTTTATTTTTGCACAAATTTCCGCTGATCATAAAATCATTTAAGTGAAAATTTCCTTTTGCGTCCATGATCTGGTCATTCACACACATTTGTGTGTCTGTGTGTATTTAGAACTCGAAATTCAGATATCCCACAGACTTCAAATCTTGTCAAATTTGCATCGGACAGACAGGCAACCAACAGGCACACAAACGCATGAATGCTTCTTTCCTTTCGCTTAGGTACTCTTTCCAACAATAACGAGCTAAAATGCTACAATTTCGCATCGACCTGCCAACCCCTTTCATTATTATATATTACTCGTCCTTTTAAAATGTGTCCGAAATTTGAGAAAAATTCAATTTGTGCGCATTGTTGCTTGTGTCCGCAACACATACATACTTATACATTTAAACCGTCCCTAGAGAGAGTAAGTCAAAGCAGTTTCCTGTAGATGGAGCCAAATAAAAAACAGAGATGCCGTTCTATCACACAAGTCACGAACAAAAACAAAATCGACTTTGGACCAGAACTCTTTAAAATGAATGGCAACAAATTGTTCTTCAAACTGTCCCATTTATATAGGTTTTATGGGTAGTGATACTAAAGAATAGGTCGCACCAGATATATGAAAAGGGCCTTTGCCGTGTACGAATTGTCAAACTCCTTAGACCATCGCGTAATGAAACCCAAAGTTCTGGACTTATTGACCATGGTCCTAACATGATAGTCGAACCAAGATCATTCTTCATTATTGGTACTGTTGACACGTTCAACTGGTAAGCTGTCACTTAAAGACTAACTTATTACCATTACTGAAAGGCATCAATGTTTACTTATTTACTTACTTATTCTGAATTTCTGAGAATAACCTTTCCGGTTCTCTGAATCAGATTCTCTGAGACCCTCTTAAGATACTGAGAAGGCATAATTTCTTATGCAGCAAAGCGTTATAAACGGAATCAAAAGTCGTACTAAAATCAGTATCAGTCTGCATCCTTCCTAAAATCATTAATTACTTGGGCAGTTAGCTCGAGAATTTGGAAATACCCCTATAGTTTTCATCATCAGATTAGCTCCTTTTTTTATGTCAAGTCAAGTCTTTCTATATGGCCAGTAAACATGAATGTTAAAGTAAGTTTGCAGATTTCTGCAGCTCAGTACCTAAGCACAGAAGCGGGAACACCGATCTTTCAGGAATAGTAGAATATAATCAGTTTGACCTATGTAACTGATGTGAACAGAGCTGATAACCCAGAGGGGGAGTAGGTAGTTTGAAAAAGTTTGCGAACAGAATATCTATGCCTATATTAGAATTCGCACTCTCATCTGCAAACTTAACCGTGGACGGCAGAATAGACGTGTTGCATTTAGAGTTAACAAAGTTGCGAAATAACTTGGGATTATGTGAAAACTAAAGCATATGGAATTTATCCTCACTTCTTAAATTTTGTATAACACCTTTACTTCATATTTTTTGTAACCCCTGAGACCAATACAACATCAATGCGTAATTAAATAACACGTAGATATCAACATCAATGTTCAAACAATTGTAGAGTTGGGACCAATCGACCAATCGAGAATAAGATCACTGAGCTTACAGATATCACGACGTTCAAGCGGGCCAATCATGAGCACAAAACTATCGAATGGATCCAATACAATAATCAGCAATAAGGACATCTCATGTAAGCCATCAAAAAACTCATGCGCAGGGGGCAGCAGCATCAGGAAGATTGAAATCGCGAAGAACGGTAAATACGTCTTTATAGAGAGGATTTAATAACGTCAAGATGGCTTAGGTAAATAGACATGTTAGTTAGTGGGGGAATAAAAACACATTAAATAAAAACACAAAAGCGACGAATTGCCATATTTATTCCAACAAATTAGATCACCGAGATGGGAAGCTCAAAGAGTTCCGTCTATGGAGTAAGCTAAACAACTATGAGCACTTCTCCTCCGATACGGAAACGACGATCTCATCTGTAAGGGGTGTATTTGAAAGGAAATATTGAAGAATCTGAGATTCTTGGTGTTACCTTAATCCCATTAAAAGCAATAATATCAAAATTTAAAACAAAAGAATAATGTGAAGGATAGGAAGCTTAGATTTAATATCTCTTTGTAATAGCCTGATTCCACTATGCCCAAAAAATGTTATATTTACAAACTTCCCATTTCGCGGTTCCATTGGCAAGTGTCCGTTATCGGTAACATATGAATGGCAAAAGTACCGCTTCTTTATATAAATAAATAAAATGATCGGTTTGATTTAATTTTCGTAACCACCGCAAAGTTTTCCTTCTAAAAGTCAAATGATCCGGCCTCGAAGTAGGGCTCCATTTAATAGACTCCTTGCGGGACTTGAGCACTTTTAATGTTAACAACTAAGAGGTTCTAGTTCTAGTCTACCTAGTCTAGACCTCCCGACTAGGGGATTCCGTGAACCCTCTTCTTCCAGCACCAACTGCAGCTCGCGCTACGCGCTCGTTTGCTTTAGTAGTAATCAAAAAAATTAAAAAAAAAATATTGTTCCCTTGGCAGGGTTCGAACTCGCAACTAACCGCACCACTTGCCGCCGCCTCTACTCAAGAGCCACACCAATAATTGAGTTTTATAGAGAAAACCCAATTAATTAATTATAGCAGCATCGAAAACAATACAATCACAATTGCAATGCTGTTGATAGAATTCAAAGCAGACGCACATGAATCTGTGTGTGTACATGTATACAGATATTCTTGGAATTTGCGCTTGCTGCCGCTGATACGCTGATATAAGCAAAAACACATTTTCTTTAATTACTTCTGTGTTTCTTAACCGATTTTAATGAAATGTTCTACATCTTATTGTGCTATAGAATATTTGTGTATTCTCAAAAGTATATTGCATATAAATTGTGGCTTATATTAGTGGGCAGCATAAATTGGTTTATTTACTTGACTTATAGCTATGTGGTACTAGCGGAGAGGTGGTGACAGCTATAAAATGAAAGATACTTGATATATATACTATTCTAGAAGCTACATGTCAAGTTTGCTGACTCTAACTCTAGCTCTATTTACCAAAATTGCAGAAAACATAGGATTTCAATAGCGATTTTTATGGATTACTTAGAAACGGGGCAAGTTATCGAATATCGGAAACAAACTCGATCTGTGCGGCTACTAGGATGACCTACAGCTAAAATTAAAAGTCTCTAGATCTTAAAGGTTCTGAAATCCTTGCGTTCATACATACGGAGGGACAGACGGAATGACAGACGGACATGGCTAGATCGACTCGGCTTTTGAATATATATGCTGTATGGGGTCGGAGATGCTTCCTTCTTCCTGTTACATACATTTGCACAAATACATTATACCCTTTATACCTATTTTCAATGGGTTCAGGGTATAAAAAGAGCAACTACAAAATTTAAGTGTAACCTGACAGACAGACTTAGCAATCTGTTTTGCACTCAGCATTGGCGAATGTTGAGGAAGTTGAGGCTAACCACGATAGGTACGCCTTCGTAACCAATTACGCGAGAACCTAGAAAAAAGGCATTAAGGGCCGACCAGTGGCATCCAAAGCAAAATAAACAGCAAAGCTACTCTCAGCCTGGTTAAGGGATAAGCCCGACTTTTAAGAAGGGGGCAACATCAGGTCGATCAGCCAGAGTTCAAACCCAGCAACATGTCCTATATACATCCCAGTAGCGGCAGACAACTTATTACCTAAAGCATTCCGGATCAAATAAGTTTAAGGCGAATACCAATAAATTGTCGAGTACATCAGCCAAAGGAGACAAAGGATAAACCACATCTTTTCCAGCCTTGGACAAAGCTAGGAGGGCACTTATTGAACTCGAGGCTGAAGATGAGCACGATTATGACAGCGGTAATGTCAAAACGAATGGTCCCTTCTGCCATTCATATCGATACTAGCGCGTCCAAGAATTATAACAGCCCTTACAAGTGGCTAATGGACGCAATCGCGGTAGATATCTCATTTGCCGTTCACTCCATGCATGCTTCTAACAACATCACGAGGAAATGTTTGTTGCCAATGCTTGGTGTAATGACAATTTTTTTTACAAAGCTAGATACCTTTGATGGGATAATTGGCCTTGACCTGCTAACTCAACTGTATTAAAACTGTCTTAAAAATGATGTAATTCGATTCGGTACGGTCTCGGAGTTCATTCAGTATCACAGGTGTGCTTATGTGAACTACAATAAGATTGAAATTCGGATACCATCAAATAACTTTGGTAGAGAAAAAAATCGTTCTCCGTAAATAAGGAGAGATACGACTAATATCGTATCAAGACAAGAAGAAGTATGACAAGAAGTACTAAGCAAATCCAAAATGGTCAGATCTTGCCGAATCAGGGTAAACCGGCAAAACAGGATTTTTAGAAGGACAAAAGGTATTAGTGAAAACCCACAGGCTAGGGGACAAGCTCTCCTCGTTATGTGTGGGAAATGGGTTGAAGCTAATTTGGGGACAACGATCCTTATTAAAGGAACTATTCTCACTAAAACTATGCACTGGTTATAGTAAACTTACTAGCATGTGACGGACGTAAATATTTAAGATATACCGCAAGCATTTCCAACTGCAGACTGGTGACGGACTAATATTTATAAAGTTAATGGGCATGTTTTTACAATCTCACATGCGGAAATTGTTAGAATAGACACCGGACACGTACAAGACTTAATGTCCTCTGTCGATGTGCACATAGGATGACAATCCTTAAATGCGATTGCCGGCACCCCCGACAGGAAAAATTTACAGAATATACAAATTAAATAGTCACAGGTGGTCGAGTGTAACAATAGGCAGGTAATAATAACACAAAAGCTCAGACACAAATAAACCGTTTGACAGACACCGTTACCCATTTGTTAAATTTGACTAAAAAAGGGCAGGACGACACGGATCACCTGTACGAGACTCTGATAGTTAGAAACAGGCTGCATTCTGTTCATTAAGGTTACTTAATGCTCATAATCCCCCTTTCAAAGTAAAATATCATAAGCCGCACTATACTTGACGATTTTCGCTGAGCAACTTGCAGATACGACGGCCACTAGCCTTAATGTATAGTAAGTTTAAGGATTTTACATTCAAATAATATAATTAATTTCATCATCAAATACCCTTGAGTTAAGTTTATATGCAAGAAGGCTTCACTCTTCCCGGTAGCTTACAACGGATCCACCCTGCACCCCACACAACATTATGGCGGAATTCGAGGATCAAGTATTGGCGAATTGCATAACAACTCCAACAATCATAAAAAAGCGACTTGTGGTTGGTTCTTTGCGCTCTGGTTTGTGGTTTCATCATCCTAGCGCAGTAGATAAGGAAGCGACGACACACCTGCAAATCAAGGAATTGGTGGAATGCCTTAGTATGATCGAGGAATGTCGTACCTTAGGAGGGGATTAGGCGGAGTTTTCGGTCAGCGACAGCTCATTGTAAATAAATCCGCTGAGAAATTGGGTCGCCTGCACGAAACGCCAACGCTGCATTTCTTGGCCACAGTGAAAGCAGCGTTCTACAACCGGAATTCTTAGGTTTAGTTTTAGTCTATGCATTATTTTTATTAAAGTCTTAATTTGGAAAAGATTGCGGCAGCCTTCCCGACAAACAATAATTAAATGGACTCACTTGTTTCATTGATGCGCCGATTGGCCATCTAACAAAACATTCTCAAACCTTAACAGCATTTAACTAATTTGTATGCAGATGATGTCCAATTAACCAAAGAAAATTTTAATTCCTTATAATTTACATCAAAAAATAAGTCCTGGCCATTTAAAAAAAACTTAAAATATATATATACAACACGACAATTGAATATGTTGACAAGGGTGATAATCTCGAAATAATTATTAATATACGCTCACAGGGCAGGATCACGTTAAATTTGCAAAAATCCTTATTACTACATCATATATAAGAAGATTTTGGGCAGAAGCATAATTAAAACCTCCACTATCGTACGGCAAAGAGATTTTAGAAGAGGTGATATGACCAGTCAGCAAAAGAACATCTCTCCATACTCAAAATTTCTTAAACACAATTTTAAAGGTTTCTCTCCACAAATACAGCCAAAAATCATGAAAACGCGTTACAAAATGCTGAATGGTTTGCTAAGCTTTGAATGCTTTAGAAAGACAAAAATTATAATTTTCTAATGAACCAAACTGGCATAAATTTTCTTTTCGACTGTTATGATAATACACATAAACATAATAACACCAAAATAAAGCAAGTAAGAGTGCTCTAGTCGGGAGTGCCTGGGAGATACTCAGAACCTTCTTCTACCAGCTCCGAAACCTCCCCGTTCTACGGGCTCGTTTGCCTTAGTACCTTCGACTATGTACTCTCGAAGTCGAGCTCGCAACCTCCTCAACCGGCCGAACTACTTACCATACCAATGTGTAAGTTAACGAGTGCCCCCCGCACGTAGTTATTTAGTAATTTATAAGTAACCTTCACATTGGCTAACAATTGCACCTATTGTGCTGACACAGCGAATGCTTCAGTTTACCGCCCTGATTACAACGGTACAACGGTAACACAGCTGCGGTAACCTGATCCCTTGCACGTGTTGCAAGAGCAGCCTTATCGTATGTGCTGAGTCGGCTTGCCGGCTGTAGTTTTTTATACCCTGAACCCATTGAAAATGGGTAAAAGGGGTATAATGTATTTGTGCAAATTTATGTAACAGGCAGACCCTATAAAGTATATATGATCAGCCTCAATAGCCGAGTCGATCTAGCCATGCCCGTCTGTCTGTCTGTCCGTCCGTCCGTCCGTATGTATGAACGCAAGGATCTCAGAATCTATAAGAGCTAGAGACTCTACATTTTAGCTGTATGTCCTCCTAGTCCCCTCGCAGATCGAGTTTGTTTCCGATATTCGATAACTTGCCCCATTTCCAAGTGATCCATAAAAATCGATATCGATATTATGTTGAGGAATTTTTGTATATAATAAGAGCTAAAGTCACCAAACTAGACATGTAGCTTCTAGAATAGTATATATATCAAATATCTTTAATTTTATAGCTTTCCCCTCCTCCCCGCTGCTACCTGTTAGGTATAAATCAAGTAAATGAACTTGACTTGACTTTTTTAATTTTAAATTTATTTTATCTTTATTACTACTAAAGCAATCGAGCGCGTAGTGGGAGCTGCATTTGGGATTGGAGTAAGAGGGTTCAGGGTATCCCCTAGTCGGGAGCTCCCGACTAGAACCTCTTACTTGTTAACTTATGCTTCTTTGTAGCTTATGTATTTTTGGTAGCTTATACCTCAGACCGCTTATGGATTTACTTTTAGTTCTGTTTTGACAGCTTAAGTCGGCACAAGCCGTTAAATCTTACATTTCATTGCTGAGCTACAAGGCCAGCATTCTACACAAGTGAAGTTGAACATCGTTTCACAATGAGAACTCACCACCGGGACAACTACAACATAGGATTGAACAGGAAGCCTATCGATACCAATGCTGAATACATCATAGGCGTAAACTGCATAGTTCATTGATGAGTCACGAGGCCTGCATTCTACACAAGTGAAAACCCGCGACCGGGATCCCAGCAACATTGGATTGAGGAGGAGTGAGTGGATTCATCGTAGACGCAACTTGCATAATTTTTTTTTACCGAATTTCTTTCGATTTTCTCTTGCTACCATGTGACTTGTGAATATAGACACATTTTTTCTGTTATAACTTCTGTGTTTCTTAACCGTTCTTAATGCAATTTTCTGCAGTGGATCTTATGTGCTATATGTTATATTCGTATATTCTCTTAAAGACATCACCATTAAATGTGGTACAGCGCCTTAAGATGAAAGACTCTTTATCTTAAAATATTATTCTAGAAAATGCATGTAAAATTTACTAATTTTTGCTTTTAAAACCTAAGAGGCTTGCTCATAAAGCATGTTTCAGTAATCGAATTGGTTGCAAACGGGACAAGTTATCGATTCTCAAAGATAAAAGCTGATATGATATTGGTGATTGTGAATGTTTATAACAAAATTTCATTGAAAATATTAGTCCCAACTGCAATAATCTTAGAAAATTCGTGTGCGGCTAGGAATCTATTAAGAAATAATTATGCAATACACACAATTAAAGCCACTTTTTGGTTATGAACCAGCTCTGAAATATAAAATAACGAGCTGATAATTCAATTAAGTAGCGATTAAGACTGAGTTCAACAGAGGCTTAGCTATATTTTAAGCCTTATCATTAATTGGAGTTAGATGCTTCTTGCAAGGATAACGCAGCTTGCTTATAATTTAAAATCTCGCTGTCCTCTTTTGTTTATTGGTCAGTTTTTTGGTTGTATAAATAGTTTTTAGACATTATTTAAGTAAGCTGCAGAAGGCTGCTAATGGTAAGATCTTAAGTATTAAGATCTATGCAATGCAATTTTTGAATTACAGTGGGATAAAATTGGATAGTCCACGTCCATTATGTATAGTGTATATATGTATAATAGTAAAAAATGTGTTTTAAAATCTTAGATCTAATTTTGGTAAGATATTTGAACTTTCTTGCTAATTTGCAACCTCTGATTCAATTGGAAGTTGTATTATTATTATTGCTTTTTAATAACAATTGATTTTTTAACAAATATTCTTATAGTTTTATTTGTATTATTTTTTTTAATATATTTTGATATCTTTAATATTTTCGAAGATGAAGTTTTCAATTTGATGATATAATTTCTTACGGGCATGTGTAAACTTTGGGTATAATCATTAACCATACAATGCATAGATATGTACGTCAAACAGCCAAAAAAAATTGAAACACGATAAATAGAAGAGAGGAAACCACATGGGTGCTTGCGAACATTTTCTTATGCCCAGAGAGAGTAAGACTGCTGAGAACACCGAACCTCGAGAGCCGAACTATCAGTATCAGCCGTATCTCGCTCCTTGCACAACGTCGCTGCGGCTGATATTTTTTTTATAATATATGTATGTGGGGTTTTATTTAAGATAAGGACATACAAATAGTATTGCAATGTTTAAAGTTACAAGTAATTGGGTTAAGTTATACGATCAACGAATCGTCGTCTATCTTCGTTTAGAAAACAGATCTCACAACCTTTCTTTGCATCGTGCACGTTTTCGTCTTTTGCTTTAGCTGATTCGCCGGCTGGCGAATTCGCCTTCATTGTGTGCTGAATGCTTGTTGTCTAGGGATCTCGTTGTTGTTATGAGTAAGTCGAAAGTGGGCAATGGCCTGCCTCGAGAAATACCAACCCACATATATGTTAGTTTTAAACTCCTGACAGCCCAGAGAAGGCTTCCCTAGTGCCCGCGCAGTACGAGTTTGTTTCCGATGATCGATAACTTGCCCCGTTTCAAAGCAATTGATACAACTCGATATCGAAATCCTGTTATTTGAGCAAATCTCATAGGTTTTAGGAGCTAGAGTCACCATATTTTAAATGTAGCTTCTGGTATATAATATCAAGGAACTTTCATTTTATAGCTATAGGCCGCTATATTAGTAGGCCACGTGTCAGTGGCAGCTAGCGAAAATCGCAAGAGTTTCTGCATATATTTGCACAAATTTACACATACATACACTCTACAAGAATTACAGAATTGTATGGCTGCAAGGTATTAAGCAATCGTTTCGTAGGTCGCCGTGTATAAGTTAAATTTCAGCAGTGGAGACCAATATCCTCCGCTCGGTTCACCATCATATATGTACTATGTAAATACATTATAAAATTATAAAGAAATTCCACAATGGACTTTAAATACAATATTATGAATTCGTTGGAGTTCAAGACAGAGTCAACAACTCCCACATCCGAGAAGATGAAATATTAGTATCTTTTGATGCAGTATCCCTGTTCCAGCATTCCAATGAAATTGGCACTGGACACAATAAGACGAAAATGGACCAAATTTAATAATAACAATACTATAAAACATTCTTAAAGAACTGAACTCGTTTCACAAAGACATTAACTTAACAGTTGAACTAGAAAAAGACGGGAAGCTACCATTTTTAGACGGTATAGTAAACAGAGTTAACAACTCACTCAAAATTAAGTGGTATGAGAAACCCATAGCCTCTGGACGAACACTCAACTTTAACTCAAACAACCCAAAAAGTATGATAAAAAATACAGCACTAAGCTGTATGAGAAGAACTATCAACAAATTAGACCCTATATACCACAAAGAAATTGAACACGATTAAAAAACTCTTGACCATAAATCTCTTCCCACAGAATATAATTAGAGCATTATTAAAAAGACTATAAATCAGAACACAAAAGCTAACAGAATCTTCCAAATGTACAAGAAACAAGGATAAAACTAGCACGTAAGCCATCAATACGTTACAAAAATTCTGCAACAATACAAAGGAGACAAGTTAGAGTCGATAGTAGGTGGCTCCCGACTAGGGAATACCCTGAACCCTCCTCTACCAGCACCATATGCAGCTCGCGCTACGCGCTCGTTTGCTTCATTAGAACTTAAAATAAATTTTAAAATTTCCTCGATAGGACTCTACTCAACAGCCACACCAATAGTTGAGTTTCAATGAGAAAAAAAACGGATTAAAATAGCAGCACAGAAAACATACAATCGCAATTGCAATGCTGTTGATGGAAATCAATAAAGACGCGCATGAATGTGTGTGTGAGCATGTATACAGAAATTCTTGCTATTTGCGCTAGCTGCCCCAACGACATGAGCAGCCAAAACACATATTCTTCAATAACTTCAGTGTTTCTTAACTGATCTTTATGAAAATTTTAACAGTAGATCCTATTGTACAATAGAATATTTGAATATTCTCAAAAAGTCAATTACACCTAAGTCTGTTTTTACACGGTAGATTGGTTCCAGAAGAAGCCGTGTAAAAAAAACCGTGTAAAAAAGACATTGATCGTATACAAAAATGGGTGATTTGTTCCTAATCTCTAAAACCTATTAAAATTAGTGAAAAACAAGAATTTTTAAGAACAAGAATTCATGTTTATTTTATTAAATCAAATATATAATGCTTATTTTCACAAGCATAGTAATTAATGATAAAAAATATATGCACTCTAATCTTAAAAGTACATAATATAAATTAAATGTATGGCAAGTTCAGGAACTAAACAACTATGTTGTGAACGAAAAGAATAGGTTATTCAATTTTTAAGGTAAAAAATAAAATAAAATAAAATAAAATAAAATAAGTGATAATCATAAATACAGCAACATAAATTTAATTGCTGTCGTCATCAGTTATTCGCATTCGCTTGCTTCGAACGCGTATACATTCACTATCATCGCTGGAATAATTTTGAACTGGACTTTCTCTTGCTCGTTCGGCATCTACATTTTGAAAAATGAACTCTGTTATGAGCCGTTGTTCGACAATTCTTGCTACCTCTTTGTATAATTCCTTGTAACGAGCCATACAAGAATTCAGCTCACGTTGGAATTGTGCAGCTCTTTCGACATTGGGATCATTTTTGACGAAATGGTGTCCTAATTTATTTGCAAGTTGAAGCCCTTCTTGAATTCGATCTTTTTCAACTTTAAAACCCCCAGCACTTTTTTGCGATTTGGCCACATATGTTCTTCTCGGCATTTTTTGCCAAAAAAGACCGGTTTCGTCAGCGTTAAAAACCTGATCTGGACTGTATCCACCATCCGCTATTATTTTTTTAAGTTTTAGTTGGTATTCTTCAGCGGCTTTCTGATCTCCAGAAGCAATCTCGCCCTTGATTTTTATGTTATGAAGCGCATGCCTATGGAGAAATCCCCTCATCCAACCTGTGCTTGCAGAAAATACGTAGCTCTTCTCAGCAGTTGTTTGTGTGGATGTAGACGGTTGTTCGTCTTTTATCATTTTATAGAACCTTAATGCTTGCTGTTTGATATTGTTTCCGTCTACGGGAATTCTTTTTTGGGCATTTTCCTCCAGCCATATTATGAGTGCTTTTTCCATTTTTTCTTTAACAGCATCTCTAGTGTATGATGAAGACTTAACAGATAGGTTCGTTCCAGAAATCACCGATTGCCTAATAGCAATTTCATTTTTCTTTATAGTTCTTATTGTGGCTTCATTTAAACCGAACGTTTTACCAAGAGCAGTTGAGCCTTCTCCATTTCGAAGGCGATCTAAAATTTCAATCTTGGTTTCCAAAGAAATTGCCTTCCGTTTTAGTTTTATATCTGACATTTCCTTTTAGGGATACATAAAATATTTTACAAAATTAAAAAACATAAATAACTGAATAAATACAAAATATTTTTTGGCTTACCTTTTATCTTAATTAATTAAAATTAAATTTAATGGAAAATCAAATTTGCCTGCAAAAAATTTCTTAACAAAACACGTCTTATTGCATTGACAGTTCACAAAATATTAACACGTTTCAATTGCTCTGACCAGTAAATTTTATTGTATGCACATAAAGGGAATTCCCCTAAATTAGTGCTATTCACATTTGCTTTGACCAATAAAAATTGCTTGTACGCGCTCAAAGGGAATTCACTTAAATCTTTAAGCTAGTGTTCGCAAACTATCGATAGCACTATCGATACTATCGATGGTTTCAGACTTTTTTCTTTCATAAATACTTTTTTATGATATGAACATACTTCGCAAAAATTAAATTTGACAAAAAAAATTTAAGTATGTACATAAAATTTCAAATCGTGCTAAATGGAATAAAATCGTGTAAAAAAATTAAAAATATTCAATTTTCAAACCGTGTTATATCAAAACCGTGTAAAAACAGACTTAGGTGTACATTAAAATTGTGGCTTAAATTAGTGGGCAATACAAGTTGGTTTATTAATTTGATTTATACCTTTGTGGTGGTAGCAGGAGTTGGCGATAGCTATAAAATGAAAGACACTTGATATATATATACTATTCTAGAAGCGACATATCAAGTTTGCTCTAAAAGCAGGATTTCGATATCGATTTTTATCGATTGCTTGGAAATTGAGTAAGTTATCGAATATCGGAAACAAACTCGTACTGCGCATAGACTAGAAGAATCCTTAAAAATATGTAGTTCCTAGCTCTTATAGGTTCTGAAATCCTTGCGTTCATACATACGAACAGAATAGTCAGTGGGTTTTACGTAAGCACCTGCCTTGATGGCTTAATCTCACGGTATTCGAAAATACAACGAGCCGAAACTATGCGTCGGACTAGCGCCCCTCCGGAACCCTGCTTGCACAGTGAACCTTCGGTACCAATTGAATGCATGTCGGGCGGGACAATACATTCCCTCATTGGTGGGAGGTGAGGCCGAACTAATACCTCAATTGTACAATTTGGTTGACACGCAACTCCACGTCGAGCCGAAGCTCTACCCGCGATTTGGGTATAAACCACAACCACCACGATACTCCCCGAAGGGCCGCAACCAAAAAGTCAGGACGGAACAAGTTCCGCGGGCTCCTGGCTACCCGTGGTACCAAATTTACTTACAGTTTTGGTCGACTGCCGTAGGTCATACTACCCAGTTTAGTCCCCTGCCAGACAAAGAATGGGTCATCTTAATTCGCCGCTCGAATTAGCTGGTTGCCAAATATACCTTTGGATCAATCCACCCAGGGTCCACCACGTGGAGGCCACATTATTAATAATGTGGGGCACATTGTGCCTTCGAGTCGACTTGACTAATGGTTTACGAAATACGCAACAAGCCCTTCTACATTGGTCCATTGAACCCCAAATACATACGAACAGCCGGACGGACATGGCTAAATCGACTCGGCTGTTGATGCTGATCAAGAATATATACACTTTATGGGGTCGAATATACTTCCTTCTGCCTTTTACATACATTTGCACAATTTTACCCTTTTACTCATTTTTAATGGCTTCAAGGTATAAAAATTCCAATGATGGACAAAAGTAACATCATTTACCAAATACCATGTTGCGGGGATAACAACAATATTTGCAATGAAGTGTACATCGGCACAACAAAATCCAAACTAAACACATAAAAAGCTCAACACAAATCGGAGTTCAAATTAAATATATCAAAATAATATAGAACGCAAGTATAAGACCCCAAAAATTCTATTAAATATAAATAAAGGATATATATTTATTAATTTACATTTTTTTAAAATTCTTTAGTTTAAATTAAACATATTTTAATTATATGCACCTATATATAGAAACCTAATTTACTGGGGTAACTTTACACTGACTCGAGTGTCCTAGGGCTTATGTCCTCACTAGAGATTTAAAAATGCCCAATCAATGTGCGAGTCACAATGGGTATTGGGCGTTCTAACATCTAGTAGACACCTAAATCCCTTTCTGAGCAATTCAGTGTAAAATCACACAATTCAGTGTAAATGACATCTGCCCAAACCATCCAGTGCATCGAATAAGGAACCAAATGTTGGCATCAACGGCTTCCACCCATGTTAGTCTTGTGGTGAGAATCTTAGGTCCGAAAAATAAACTTTTGTTCAATGAACCTCGCACTTTCCTTACTTGTAACGATATATACCGCTTAAGCAATTAGTTATATGGTTTAAAATCGGATTCTTAATATAAAGCACGATTCCCCTCTTAGGGCGCAATGAATTAGGCTTTACCTGGCAATCAAGACGGACAACAATAATAAGCCCTGGAATGTCAATAATTTCGATTGAGTAAGTTGAGGCCTTAACGAAACATAGAACAAACGACTCAAGCATTAACCGTCTGATCGATTATCTGCAATATGACAGTGAATGCTTTCAGTATTATGAAGGAAAATGTCTTGGGCGGAACTGTTATCTAAGTGATCATACGGGGTTCGAAGTAGTTTCGCAGTCCACAATTTCTCTATCTCATTTTGGACCTCATCGTCATTTTTGGGAGGTTTAGGAGGAACAAAATCTCCTATAATAAACAACTCGGAAGCAGTTACTCTCCAGTACACTCTACGTATGTTATAGTGCAGCACGCTGCATACGAGAGCAAGTGTGAACCACCACTTTGCTATACGTAGCTCCCTGACTTTTGTGAATAGTTATACCGTCTGCAGGTATAACTAGAAACTGCCTACGGCCGATAGAAACTTTCTCACTTCTTCTATATTGAAAACTTTTTACTATCTGAATTGGAGTCCAAAGAGCTTATTTACGATGTGTACACTTTGAACGAGATAGCACTCCTTCGATATCATCTGAAAATTTCACCCATAGAGTTATTGGAGTGCTGGATGCATCAAAATCTATTTACATTAACATGTTTTTTGCCCTATTAACTAATCCATCCCCAGTATCTACATTGACCGTAAGAAGAAGAGACATACACAATCCCTGTGTTTTGGACGACCTAAAGCTACTAACGGCTTGTAAAATTCTCTGTCGACAAGCCGCTAAATTTGTAGCCGTAATAAAATTATCAGCGGTAGAAAAAAATTAAGTGATGATTTATTGCTGGCAATCCTAATACTCAAAATCTATTGTCTACTGATTCTTGATTTTCAACATTTTCCTCATGTTCTGCCTGTCCTGCATTTTCAAGAGCATACAGAATTTACTATAACCTAAGCTATCATATTTCCTGCTATTCACCGGATTAGCTTCTGATTTTGGCCACAAAACGACTATCAGTCTCTCTCTCTCGGTACTAGTTCTACATTTTCATGCTTCTATGGGAAATACAACATTACAAGCTCTCTAAAATATTTGATCCTTTCAGTATTAATATTAAATCTTCTACCATCGCAAAGTGCGTAAACTAATTGTTGGGTATCCTTGGGTGTTTCGATATCATCAGCTTCATCTATATATTGGCGAAAATGTTATAAAAAAGGTCGGAGGACCAAATTGCCTAATCATCGCCATGTCCTTCTTCCTTACTGCTTCCCAATGCGCAGGTGAAGTGCGAATACTTTTCAAAACCTGACAGCCATCATCGTGACGTATTAAACTATCTAAATGGTCCTTATTAAGGTCTTGTGCTGCCGTAATGCTCTTCGTGGCGTTGTGCTTACGTAAGTAAATCGAGGTATTGTTCCTTACATTAATCATTTCCAATTTTTTATAATTGATAAAAGGTTTATGTCTTATCAAAATTTCTAAGTTCTGCCCGAACTTTGGCTGTAAAACTGTCGGACACTTTCTCTTAATGCCAGCAAAAATAGTTGGGAAAGCAAGCTCGTATGAATCACAATGTCTAAAGGTCGCTGACCCCCTCCAGGAGCTATAACTTTTCTTTGGACGGCAATATTTTCGACACGGACGTTTTCTAACAATGTTTCCTGGCCTGCTGGACTAAAATCTTCTTCTTCTATATTATTCTGCTCATACATGGAGACTTGAGCAGATCTTTCTAATAGTTGCGATACTAAGTCCCTGTCGTGAGCAGAAGCAACAAACGGAACTTCGTCAGACGAAAAGGACGACAACCACTTTTCGTTAACAGTAATCTGATGCTTTCTGTAAAGCTCGGTGTTCACTAAAAATTTGATTGCATCAGCAACTTTAGAAGGCCTAATGGTTTTAGCCATGAAATCATGGCTATGCAGGAATTGGTACATTGACCACTGCTCCTTTAATTTACATTTTGTCGATCATATTCTAAAGATTTAATAAAAGGCGTTAAGCCTTTCAAACAATCTAACAGATCGGGAAAATCTAGGCCATTTGTTATAGAAGTCTTTGGCTTTTTGCCTACATGTTTTGCAAAAACTATATTTATTATTGATAGGGGAAAATTCGCTTGCTTTCAATAACCCCACGAGAAATTTCGAGCTTTAATGTGGAAACCATAAGCCCTTGCAACAAAAGCAATCCTGATGCCTAACTGTTCTATTGAATGCAGCTATCAGACCATCTTAGTTATTCCCAATAGCTGGAAAAATGCTATCCTCTGGAAAAGCCACATGTCGTGCTTGAATGCGAGCACTTCGCCATGCACTTGTGTTACGTGCCGGCTCCTTTATCCTTCCAATCAGATTCTCTGTAACCTGTGACCTTTTATATTTAAAAAGACAAAAGATTGGACTGAAAATGTAACACATTTAACTTCTATGATTATCTGCGAGGCAGATAATGATTTTTTGGCTGGACAAAAGTATTTTGACATTGCTTTTCATATTCATTTTCGATAATGCGCTTGCGGTACAAAACACGTGCTATAATTTTTTAAGTGATTTTTCTTGTCTTAATTATAATAATTACTGCTTGATCTCTTTTTTTTAAATTATTGGCTAAACACGTGAAATAAGTGAACTTATTAGAAATGAAATGGTCACTATGTTTAATGCAGGTATTTCTGTAGAGTGCCTTAGTAAATTATACAATGTATCTAGACAAACAATTTATTAACAAATAAACAAAAAAAAAGAACAATGATTCATTAAAAAATAAGGCCAGATCGGAAAGACCACGTAAAACATATCCCACAGTGGACCGAATAATATAGAGAAAATTTACAGAAATGGTTCTGATAACACCAAAAGCAGTGTCGATTGAGCTCAAAGAGCACCATAAAATATCAATAAGTAGAAAATCTTTCGAAAGACGGCTAAAGGAGACTAATTTTTTCTACTTATATAGCTCGTCCAATACCTTCAATTTCAACAAAAAATAAGCTTAAAAAGTAAACATTTGCCAAATCCTATATTAATAAGCCACGATCGTTTTGGGAACAATTATTAGAGACAGATGAAAGCTCTTTTGAATATCGTGGATCGAAGAAAAACATTTATTGTCAGGTTCCCAAAGAATGATCGCAAAAAAATTAACTGTATGCGAACGAGTACCACATGGTGGAGGATCGGTAAAGTTCTGGGGTTGCGTGTGCTTCAATAGCCTGGGCAATTTCATACCAATTGATTGAGCAATGAACAAGGACGAATATTTTCGTGTCCGGAATGACCACGCATTCACCTTTGGTGGCTGGCTCATTGGAAAAGCATTTATTGCATCATTTACTGCAGCAGGACAACGCTCAACGCCACAAGGCCCATATAATAACTGCTTTTTTGAGACATTTCGAAGTCAATACATTAGGTTGGCCACCTTAAATCCCCGATGTCAATATAAAAAGAATGTGTGGGCTTATATATAAAAAAAAAACGATGCTCAAACTTATCAAGAACGCGCGAGGAGGCGATTGCTAAAGTTCAAGGACTTTAACAGAATATTTCATTGTAGACATTGAAAACAAATAAGAGGTTCTAGTCGGGAGCTCCCGACTAGGGGATACCCTCAACCCTCTTATTCCAACACCAAATGCAGCTGTTTCCTTTTGTAGTAATAAAGATACATTTAAAAAAAAAGTTCCCTTGGCAGGGTTCGAACTCGCAACTGACCGCATTATTTGCTGCCGCCTCTACGCAACAGCCACACCAATTATGAAGTCTTAATGAGAAAAAAAAACCATTAAAATAGCAGCACAAAAAAAAATAGAACCGCAATCGCAATGCTGTTGATAGAATTCAAAGCAGACGCCCATGAATGTGTGTGAATCCATGTAATCAAAAATTCTTAAAATTTGCCCTAGCTGATGCTAACACCTGCGCACATAACTTTTGTTTCTTAGCCGATCTTAATAGAATTTTCGACAGTACATCTTATTGTAGAATAGAATACAGAATATTTGTGTATTCTCAAAAAGTCAATTGCATATAAATTGTGACTTAAATTGATGGGCAATACAAGTTGGATAATTAACTTGATTTAAATGATTTGCGATAGTAGCGGGGACGTGGCGATAGGTATAAAATGAAAGATACTTCATATATATATACTATTCTAGATGCTTGATGTCAAGTTTGGTGACTCTAGCTAAAATTATTTGCCGAAATTGCTCAAGAAACAGGATTTCGATATCGATTTTTATCGATTCAGCTGTTGATGCTGATCAAGAATATATATACTTTATGGGGTCGGAGATGCTTGGTTCTGCCCGTTATACATACACTTGCACAAATATATTATACCCTTTTTACCCATTTTCAATGGGTTCAGGGTATAAAAATAGATCATATTCTTCTCATTCTGCCTGACTGGACCAAGAAATACATGATAGAGCATTTGAATGTGTGTGACTGGCCGCGATCTACTTGTGCGCACATCCACATAACTCATACATATGTATGCTTGTAGATCTCGGGGTTTTTGAGAAGCTATGCAGGGAGAAAGACAAGCACACAAGTGCGCAAAGCAATGAGTGAGAGCAAGGCACACTCTGTACATGCATAAACACTTATGTTTTTTGGGAATTAAAAACTAACATACATATATTATGAAATAGCATCAGCCGCAGCGACGCTGTGCCCTGAGTGAGATGCGGCTTCATTCTGAACTTTCGGCTTTCGAGGCCGGCGTTCGGCTGCCACACTCAGCAGTCTTATTCTAGCTAGTCGTTGCGATTTATCGTGTTCCGACTATTCTGCTGCGTCCATTTCTCTAGAAAGTGCTATAATAGCGAAAATCATAATGCCAAAAGGCTTTAATTGCTTAAGGAGTCAGCCATTGCAGATCATTATTATCTTAATTACTTTTATGATTTCTTGTTCAGTAGGAAGAGGATAAGCAGTGTGTATGGATTTTAACCCATTAATATTGATATTCCTTATCTTTACCACTTTAAACTGACCACTTTTTTTAATAAAAATCTTTGTGACGAATTTTTCGAATTTGTCTATTAATATCGATTCAACCATTCATCGAGGCTAAGTTTTGCGCCATTTCAATGATCACGTAATCGGTTATAATTTTTGTTTGATGAATTTGATGTACCCTGGTGTGAAGAATTTTGAAAAGTTTGGGTCGTCAGATAATGAAGTACGTGATCTGCACTACTTATTTTATTTGAATCATAAGTGTTGAAAGCTCTTCAAATGTTATTGTTCCTTTATTGCGACATAGCGGCGACCAATTTATGGAAGAGTGGCAACGCCGGGCTTGCAACCCACGGCGCCAAAAGGGGCGATTGCTATTGGCCGCCCGATCACGCACCCAATTATGCGCATATATTGAAGAAAAAGAATGTCCGGCTAAGTGTAAATTTACGGGGAGAGTGGGCATAACAGCCGACACGGGCTGATGCAGGCCATCTAGAGGCTAAAATAAGGGAGACGAGATCAGGCGATCGTCACAGGTAGGGCGGGTACGATGGATCCGGAGCCGGGACCCGGTCTGGAAGAGTAAAGTCGATAAATAGTGTTTTTTGTTAATTTATACTGAGCGTCTCACCTTTGTTGTTTACATTTGCTTGTTGTTACAGCTGTTAGTGTTGTTCATTTGTTAGAAGTTCCGATTGTTGGATGTTATCACTAACCAAAAAACATATAGACTGGACATGCCGTGTACAATAGGTGGTCTCCAAAAATTGGTTTGCATCTGGTCCAACGAGCGAGTAAGATATACATATGACATCTTTTGATCGCTCACACTACAGGAAACTCTTTTGGCTTACTCTCTTCCATATGATTTGTGCGATAGAACGGCATCGCTGTTTTTTATCTCGCTCCCACTACAGGAAACTGCTTTGGCTTACTCTCTTCCATATGATTTGTGCGATAGAACGGCATCGCTGCTTATTTTTATCTCGCTCGCACTTACTCTCAGTGCTCTCAATGCTCTCTTCATGTCTAGGTACCGTTTAAATGTTTGTGTGTGCATGTGGCCGCACAAGCAAAAATGCCCACAAATTCAATTTTTGTCAAAAGTCGGTGGCATTTCTTCCCTTTTGAGGGGACGAGTAATATGAAATCATGAAAGGGTTTGCCAAGTCGATGCGAAATTCTTGCATTTTAGCTCGCTATCGTTGGTAAGGGTACCTAAGCGTTGGCATGTGTGCATTTTAAAGTTTTTGGACTTGCTATTCACGCATACTTGCGTATTTTGTATATGAATAGAAGCATTTATGCGCATGTGTGCCTGTTGGTCCCTGCCTGCCTGTCCGATGCAAATTTGACAATATTTTTGGACTTCTGAATTTCGAGCTCTACACACACACACAGAGACACAAATGTGTGTAAATGGGCTGATCATGGGCGCAAAATTTAAAAATATCATTTTTGGCCCGCGGTTGTCGCGCGCCCTTCTTTTTATGATTTAGGGCTTGAATTGAGGAATGAATGTTGACCCCTTATTACCTGCAGCAGCCCGTTGGGCCGAAAGGGTCAACTTTTGGCAAACACCTGCACCTGCATATGTAGTTCAAGTGACTGATCACTTAACTAATTTTAGGAGCAATTATATATTGATAGTATTAATAATTTTATTGTCTTAAAATATTTAGATTTTTCATATATGAATTTGATCTACAGGTAATAGAGCGAAAAAGTTTTGAACTTACAATCACCGCTATGTCGTTCATTTTGTATAGTGTTGTATAGGTATGTTTTGCTACAGACGTTGTAGCTTTGTTGATATCGATTGTGCGGACTTCGGGCCAGGGGGACTATGGACCATGGGACTACACCCAGAGAATCGATGAACCAGTCGGCGCGGCCCACTGAGAAACAAGCAGTTCCATAACACCTTCCACGATCCTAGTTTAAAGTTTTCCCAAAATGCACATATTTTTAAATAATTTTGTTTTTTTTTATTCAAACTACAAATTAAAAACAAAGTTTGACTTCTTCTAAAGATATGTTTGGCAGGGCTGAGGCCCGGAGTTTCATTCAAAACAAAAATACAATCAATTTGTTTCAATTTGTATATCACCGATATATTTCGGCTGCGCATCGCAACCGTCTTCTGGGCATTTACACGAAGAGACAAAAAACACATGTAGAACAAATTAAATAAAAAAATTAATTAAACACTTAACACTGCTCAATACTTTATATGTGTGCGACTAGCTGATGCTGACACGAGCAACGAAGTTAGTCGCCAGTCTGCCATCAGCAAAGCTGGTCAATGGTACTTTGCGTCGCTTCGATTTCGAAGTACATTGAGCGAAAAAGTTTTGAACTTACAATCACCGCTAAGTACTTTTGCTTGATCCATGAAATGCATGCTTTAACGGGAAACGTTATCGAATATCGGAACCAAACTCGATCTGCACGGGCACTAGGAGGACCTACAGCTTTATTTAGAGTCTCCAGCTCTTATATGTTCTGAGATCCTTGCGTTCATACATACGGACGGACGGACAGGCAGACGGACATGGGTAAGACGCTCGGCGATATATTTCGGCTGCCCATCGGCAACCGTCTTCTAGGGCACTTCCTAGTTTTCTAGCGCTGATCATGACCTATCTCAAATTTGTGTTTACATATGAATGCATGTTGTGTTCGTAATTGGGGAATAATACAGTATAATTTGCTTAGCTGCCTCGAGTACTTTGAACAGACATTAGAGGCAGCTATCCTAAAAAGGCAGTTAAATTTATTTACTTTTTTTCCTAAAAGTAAATCGATTTCATAGTTACCTCGACTTTTTTTCAGTTGCACTTAATTCTATTTAACAGTACTAAGATAAATAAATTAATTTGATAGTTTTTATTACCTTGTTTTTGGTATTTGTATTTAAATAACATTAAATTCAATTTCAATACAGTTTATTGTACACATAAGAAAAACAAATCAAAAATCAGCACATCTGATCATAGATGGCGCAGTTAACTTACATGATATTCACAGAAATTAGCAAAAAAATTACTGCGCTTAAGTGCAAAAGGCTGTTAAGTTAGATGCACTTAACGTAATTAATTTCATACAAAATTAGCTCTTATTGCAGCGAAAAGAAAATTTCAGGCAACTATCTTACCGATGCAACTAAGTATCGAGGCAGCTAAGCAAATTATACTGTATTATTCCCCAAGTACGAAATAAAAGAGTGCTGAAAAATTCAAATAGAGTAAATAAAATATTTATTTGCATTTACTAAATACGAATTATGACTCAATACTTAGTTAGATATTTTATTTATTCAATTAATAACAAGTAAGAGGTTCTAGTCGGAAGATCCCGACTAGGGGATACCCTGAACCCTCTACCTTCAACTCCAAATGCAGCTCGCGCTACGCGCTCGTTTGCTTTAGAAGTAATAAGGAAAAATTAAAACAAAGAAAAAAAATTGTTCCCTTGGCAGGGTTCGAGCTCGCAATTATCCGCGCTACTTACCGCCGCCTCTACTCAACAGCCACACCAATAATTGAGTCCCAGTGAGAAAAAAACCAATTAAAATAGCAGCACAGAAAACAATACAATCGCAATTGCAATGCTGTTGATAGAAATCAAAGCAGACGCGCATGGATGTGTGTGTGTGCATGTATACAGAAATTCTTGGAATTTGCGCTAGGTGCTGCTAACACGTGCGCACATAATTTTTGTGTTTCTTAACCGATATTAATGAAATTTTTGACAGCCATAGAATATTTGTGTATTTTCAGTATGTCAATTGCATATAAATTGTGGCTTATATTGATGGGGAATACAATTTGGATTATTAACTTGATTTATGGTTTTGTGGTGGTAGCGGGGGAGGTGGAGATAGGTATAAAATGAAAGATACTTGATATATACATATATACTATTCTAGACGCTACATGTCAAGTTTGGTGACTCTAGCTCATATTATTTACCAAAATTGCTTAAAAAACAGGATTTCGATATCGATTTGTATCGATTACTTGAAAACGGGAAACGTTTGTCGAATATCGGAACCAAACTCGATCTGCACGGGCACTAGGAGGACCTACAGTTTTATTTAGAGTCTCTAGCTCTTATATGTTCTGAGATCCTTGCGTTCATACATACGGACGGACGGACAGACAGACGGACATGGGTAAATCGACTCGGCTATTGATTCTGATCAAGAATATATATACTTTATGGGTTCGGAGATGCTTCCTTCTGCTTGTTACATACACATGGACAAACACATTACACCCTTTTTACCCATTTTTAATGGGTTCAGGGTTTAATAATTATATAAAAAAAAAAACAATTAATAAAATGTATCTTTAAAAACAACAAATTTGCAATAGGTCATGATCAGCGCTAAAAAACTAACAAAATGTATTTGTTTGCCAGCGAAAACCAGAGCAGTGAATAACAACACATTCAAATATGCTGTTATGTATGTATATTCCTAAAACACATATATTTAAAAAAATAAAATAAGATAGCAAGACCTTAAGTCCTCACCGGCAAGGCTCACAGCAATGGCTCCCAAAGCTAGCCTGTCCGGCAAGCTATGCTCCTGCTCATAGCTGGGAATGGTCAGTGACTTCCCGAAGGTATCCTGAAAGAAACGATTTTATTAGGGGTAGAGAAAGTTCGGTAGAGAAAACGTGATGCAAACTATTGTAATTTTTACATAACACGCGAAAAGGATTGTGCATAGCGTACTCTGTTGTGCAATATGTACTATAAAATAGTTATTCATATAACTAATATTGAATAGATGTTATGTTATACTAATTTAATTATTATTATTCTAATTGTAATTGTTTTTTTAATTGATTAATTAATTAAATTAATTTTAATAATGATGAATGGGGCTCCGTTGGGGTGGACCCTAACATCTGTTCACCATATGCATGTTTGCAGATTGTCCGATTGTGTGCTCGAAAAGCAACAGAAATTCGTGAGTCCGATTTTAAATATAATTTATTCTGTTTACGGACTCTTCCATTTATCGATGTCTTACGCACCCCTGGTTGATTTATGTGTAGCCGGCAAAACGGTTAAGGGATTTTCTTACTTTTTATGAAGCCGCATTAACTGCTGATTGAAGAAATTTAAATCAATGAGAATCAGCTTCAGACTGGTACCCCAAATTATAAGTGGAAAATTAGGTAAAGCATAAATAAAACAATTAAGAATGAACCTACTTCTTACAAAACCAAATGCACCTTGCGATACGCACTTGTTTATTTAAGCATTGATAAAAATAACTAAAAAAGAAATGTTAGGTTCCCTCTTAGGTAATTGAGCTCGCAATTACTTTCAGCCGACTTGAAAAACTTGCCACTGACTTATACTCCACAGCCAAATAAATAAATTTTGACTGTGTCTGTTAGTTAATTGAACTCTTCTTGCGTTTTTGTATTTAAGTTTTCCTGTTTATTTTCTAATTCAATGAGGTCCTGTTGGGTAATTTTGAGCCTTTTAAGGTCATCAAAGTCTGGAGTCCCTACTAGTACTTCTAAATCGGTGCCTGATAGATTGATGCTATTAGCTTGCCGATGGTAGATGATTATTGTTACCAGGAGTGTTCTCGTGTGTAGTATTTCAGAGTCCAGAATTTGTCTTATAAGGGATGGAAAGAAGTGCTTCTTCAATTTCTCTGTTTCCGTCCAACTTATCTCAACCCATAACCGGGACGTGGCCTGCGTAAGAAAAGAAAATTACATTTAAGCTGTCTCACATTATTTTTATGAACCACCTTCCTTTTAATTACGACTGTGGTCCCCAAGTCTGCGTCTACTGTTTCCTCACTGTACAAGGGTGTAATTTTTTTGTACAGTCTCTTATTTAATTTTACAGGTAATTTATATCCTACTTGGATATTTATATTTTGTATTACTTCGTTTAACCTTTGCATTCGGATATTCAGCGGCTTTAAGGCTTTAAGGGGCTTAAGGGCTTTACCTCTTAGTTCTACTTCAAGGTCTGGGGAAGATAAATAGAGTATCTCGATAGGTTACTACACCTAATTCTGTTTTTACACGGTAGATTGGTTCCAGAAAATACCGTGTAAAATACAACCAAGTAAAACGAGAAAGAAGGGCTACCTACGGCACTCCGTATCTAAGAAGCACAGGAAAAATAGTAAATGCCGAGTATGGTTAAGATATCTTGAAAAACAAGGAAGTTTTCCGTACAACAAATTAATTTTCGACCGATCGTTCCTATGGCAGCTATATGATAAAGTTGTCCGATGATGATAGGAGTTTGCTTATAAATATATAAGGAGCATAGCAAAACTAATAAATGCCGAGTTTGATCAAGATATCGTGAAAAACAAAAAAAATTTCCATACGACAACTTTATTTTCGACTGATCGTTCCTATGGTAGCTATAAGATATAGTGGTCCGATCTTAATAGGATTTTGCATATATATGAGGAGTATAGTAAACTAATAAATGCCGAGCTTAGTCAAAATATCTTGAAAAACAACAGAATTTTCCATACAACAACTTAATTTTCGACCGATAGTTCCTTTGGTAGCTATAAGATATAGTGGTTCGATCTTAATAAGATTTCGCATATATATGAGGAGCATAGTAAACCTTATAAATTCCGAGTTTGGTCAAGATACCTTGATAAACAAAAAAGTTTTTCATACAAGAACCTACTTTTCGACCGATCGTTCCTATGGCAGTTATATGATATAGTAGTCCGATGTGAATAAGCTTTTGCAAAAATGAAGGGAGCATAGTAAAATCTCTAAATGCCGTGTTTGTTTAAAAAATCTTGAGAGACAACAAATTTTTCATTCAAAAACTTAATTTTCGACCGATTGTTCCTTTAGCAGCTATTTGATATATTGGTCCGATGTAGATAGGATTTTGCATATATATGAAGAGCACAGTAAAACTAAGAAATGCAGAGTTTGGTCAAGATGTCTTGAAAACTAAGAAACGCAGAGTTTGGTCAAGATGTCTTGAAAAAGAAAATATCTTCATACAAGAACCTACTTTTCGACCGATCGTTCCTATGGCAGCTATATGATATAGTGGTCCGATCCAGCTGGTTCCGACATATGTACTCCGTGCAATAGAAAGAGGGACTTCTGCAAAGTTTCATTAAGATAGCTTTAACACTGAGAGACTAGTTCGCATAGAAACAGACAGACGGACATGGCTATATCGACTCGGCTGTTGATACTGATCAAGAATATATATACTTTATGGGGTCGGAGATGTGTCCTTCTATGCGTTACATATTTCACGACAAAATTATAAAACCCTCTGCAAGGGTATAAAAAGATATGCACTCTAAGCTTAAAAGTAATGTAAACGAGTAAGAGGTTCTAGTCGGGAGCTCCCGTCTAGGGGATACCCTGAACCCTCCACCTCCAACACCAAATGCAGCTCGCGGTACGCTCTCGATAGCTTTAGTAGTTATAAAGAAAAATTTTAATAAAACAAAATTGTTCCCTTGGCAAAGTTCGAACTCACAACTAACCGCCCCACCTGCCGCCGCCTCTACTCAAGAGCCACACCAATACTTGAGTCCCAGTGAAAAAAAAACCAATTTAAATAGAAGCACAGAAAAAAATACAATCGCAATTGCAATGCTGTTGATAGAATTCAAAGCAGACGCGCATGAATGTGTGTGTGTACATATATACAGAAATTCTTGGAATTTGCGCTAGCTGATGTTAACACGTGCATAACTTTTATTTCTTAACCGATCTTAATGAAATTTTCGACAGAACATCTTATTGTAAAATATAATATAGAATATTTGTGTATTCTCAAAAAGTCAATTGCATATAAATTGTTGCTTAAATTGATGGGCAATACAATTTGGTTTATTTACTTGATTTATTGCTTTGGGGTGGTAACGGGGAGGTGGCTATAGGTATAAAATAAAAGATACTTGATATATATATACTATTCTAGAAGCTACATGTCAAGTTTGGCGATTCTAGCTCTTATTATTTACCAAAATTTCTCAAAAAACAGGATTTCGATATCGATTTGTATCGATTACTTGGAAACGGGGGAAGTTATCGAATATCGGAAACAAACTCGATCTGCGAGGGAACTAGGAGGACCTAAAGCTAAAATTTCAAGTACTTGCTCTTATAGGTTCTGAGATCCTTGCGTTCATACATACGGACAGACGGATGGACAAACAGACGGACATGGCTAGATCGACTCGGCTATTGATGCTGATCAAGAATATATATACTTTATGGGGTCGGAGATGCTTCCTTCTGTCTGTTACATACATTTGCACAAAAACATTATACCCATTTTACCCATTTTAATGGGTTCAACTATGTAAATAAAGCTATGTTGGTAACAAAAAGAATAGGTTATTCAATTTTTAAGGTAAAAAAAGTAAAAAAAAAAATATAAATGAATAATATCAATAAATCGTGCTAAATGCCTTAACATCGTGTAAAATATATTAAAAATTTCCATTTTCAAACCGTGTTAAATCAAAACCGCGTAAAATAAAGTTATTTCGCCCTTTGACAAATGTTGCTGGTTGCCCTATCATAGGAATACAATTATTTCGAAGAATCTGTTTTACATTTTCTTGACGGCCCCATGGGCATGTTTAAAATATCGGTTGTCATGCGTTTTGTTTGGCGGAATGTTGCCGTCAGGTATGCTTTTATAAACTTGGGGTGAAAAATGCTAATATTGAGGGTTCACAGAAAATTGCATATATTACATCCTTCCCAACAATGTCACATACCCTCTGAACCAACTTTTCTCTATCTGTGAAATGTACTGGTTTTTAGAGGCCGAGTTTTTTTGCCAAACAATTCAATTTCCAGCGACTCCTCAGGCTGGGGGCGGCAGCCAGCTCAACGCTGTCGCCCATGCCAGCACCAGCTCCTCCTTGCCCGAAAAAGGGGCCAACAACAATGGAGGAAAGAAGCCACCTCCCATCGTCCTAAATCGCATCGACGAAATCAACGACGTGTGGCTCATACTATCCGAAGTAGTGGATCTGAATAGCTTGACCATCAAATTCTAGCAAATCACGTGCCCACATAAAGGGCCATTATACAGATACTGGAAGAACATGAAATTGAGTTCTACTCATACCAGCTGCAGGAGGAGAAGGCCTACCGCATAATAATCAAAGTCCTCCACCACGCCACACTCAACCGAGAGCTCACCGACGACCTGCGGAGCCAGGGCCATACCGTTCTCCACGTACACAATCCGAGCAGCAAAGCTACCAAGGAGCCCATGAACATCCACTTCATCAACTTGCAGCCGGCGGCCAACAACAAGGAGGCTCTTAACATCAGGAAGCTGTGCAAGCAGGTGGTCAAGGTTGAGACTGCTAGAAGAAGCCAGGATGTGGTGCAATGACATAGATTTCAGAAGTACGGGCACACGGCCACATACTGTAGAAAGCAACACAAATGCTTTAAATGCGGGCTCAATCATCGCTCTGCTGATTGCACACGGCCCGACTCAGTACCGGCAACATGCGTTCACTGCGGTGGTAACCAAACTGCCAATTATAAGGGCTGCGAATGGCTACCGAATATACAAAGCGTGCGGGGGCGCCAAAGCCCGCCAAAATGAAAATCTCACACCGACTCAAGCAAACCGAAGCCGCAGCAACAAAGTTCATGGGCCTACACCTGTTGACTTCCCCAGTACAGCACCCACTGAACAAGTAGAAAGGCTTTCATATGACGCTGCCACCAGAAGCGGACTAGCTGCATTCAGAAAAGAGAACAACGTCCCCGGCGCTAGCCAGCGAGAAGGACCAGCGCAAGCTAGGCTAGATAGATTGCTGAGGGAACAGCAACAGGAGAGACTGACTGCGCAACAAAAGCAACAGCAGATATCTGGAAACGGGGGAGGACTTTCCGATGCAACAAATGCAACAGCAGGTTTTGGGTATGCAACAGCAAATCCTTACCCTTTTAACCGCGTTACTATCCAAATGAACACACCACTGAAGGTGCTAATCTGGAATGCCAATGGCATTCTGCTGTAAAGTACTAGAGCTGGAGGCCCTAGTACAAAAACACGCCATCGGAATAATTCTGCTGTCAGAAACTAGAACCAACGGTCCTACTTTCCCCAAAATCTTTGGCTTCGAGGCATACCCTGTACACTGGACTCAAAATCGCTCAGCTAGCGGTGGCTGCGCTGTCCTCGTCCGGAGTAGCTTGGTTCATTTCCCGCAATTGAGTATTACTAATCGTGTTTACCAATATTCGACTGTGAAAGTCTCCACTGATGCTGGTAACGTGGACTTTGGAGCAGTCTATTGCAAGCCAAATAAGCAAACGGCAACTGATGATTTCAACGTCATACTCAACTCGGCTGGAAGCAGATATCTGGTGGGAGGCGACTGGAATGCACATCACTGGCTGTGGGGCGCAAAGTCAAAGTCGTCAAAGTCCTTCCCAGGGCTAAAGCACTGGGCCCTACCTGAAGGCCCTACCAATGCGCACGCTCCTTTTTATAACGTTGATCTTTAACGCCATATTAAGGACGCAACACTTTCCTGCCCAGTGGAAGTATGTGAGGATCCATATGATCCATAAGTCGGGAAACCCGGAATATGACCCTGAGTCATATCGACCGATCAGTCTCCTGCCTTCCTTGTCGAAGGTCTGGGAAAGACTGATTGTCGCCCGACTTGCAAGACTTATGGATCACATCGCCATCGCTTAAAAGGTTATGGAGCTCGTAGGCACCGAAATTGTTCATTGTCCAAATTTCAACTAAATCTAAAGAACATAATTTCTTTAAATGCAAAGTACTGTCACTGTATGTGTAATTGACGAGGCCGCTTTCCTTCGGAGCGAAATTTCGCACTGTTCGGTAAAAAAACTTAATAATATAATCGGTTCAATGTCTAAAACCTTTTCTTAGAAATTAAGAATGGAATGAGACGACTGCGACTGGCTATGCCTGGGCGCTGTTTGGCTGTCACGTCTAATCACGGTCGATCGGCGGGTCATGTCAGTCCCACGAAGATCGCCCCTGTCTACGATCCACCATGGAGTCAACATTCGGGATGAGTAGGCTAGTTTTAGGACACTCCAATCTTAGCCCGCTTACGAGCATTGTCGGTGGGAGCCTCCCAACGTTAAGCTAAGATTAAATGGCAGCGGATGTCTGGCCTTGTGTAAGAAGCGCGATTCCGCAAAAAAGCAGCCCTCAATTCTCTTTTGGGAACACTGATGAGCTGGCATATCTCAATATGCGCTTGAACTTCGCCACGACGATCAATAATTTTTTATTGTGTCACGATGAGTGCGCCAAACTATACATCGCCACCAGCCATATTGGCTACGTACTGGTGTGCAATAAACACTTACTTACACTTTGTATCACAACCGCGCACTATACCGGTGCACTATGAACTATGCCGGCACTAAGTACTACGCTTTCCAATTAACTTCGCATTTTGCGTTGCTTGCAGGTCTGTGGCCGACTGACTCTGCTGCGCTCGAGCCCATCACCGCTTATTTTGGGGCCCACTGCGCAGTTAACAGCGCAGTCATTCTCTGCCTTGCTTACTGGCTCCTCTGCCATGCGTTTGCGATATTTCTCTGCGTCGACTGCGCTGTCTGCTGCTCTTGCTCTCTTATCAACAAATGACCAAAACAAATCTAGCCGGCCGACTTAAATTTAACAATAAAATTTATACTTTTTATTTATTTTTAGACTGTGGATTTTCGAATGAAGAAAATCGCATTGTCGGTGGAAAACCAACAGGAGTAAACCAATTCCCATGGATGGCTCGAATCATTTATGATGGCAAATTTCACTGCGGAGGATCTTTGTTAACAAAAGACTACGTTCTTTCAGCAGCTCATTGTATAAAAAAATTAAGAAGATCCAAAATTAGAATAATATTCGGCGATCATGACCAACAAATAACGTCTGAGTCTCAAGCAATCCAACGTGCGGTAACTGCTGTCATAAAGCATAAAAACTTTGATTCCGATACCTATAACAACGATATTGCTTTGTTGAGACTAAGGAAACCGATAATATTTTCGAAAATAATTAAGCCAGTTTGTCTTCCTCGATATAACTATGATCCAGCAGGTATTTATCTATCAGAATATACGTAAGATTAGTTTTTATTTATATATGACTGTTTTTCATGACTGACAGATAGGTCCTAATAGATCTTATTAGTTGTTATTCTTTATTTTGAATATTAATCATTGAGTGTTAGTAAAAACTGAGAGTTTGACAGAAACCACTGTTATTTAATATCATGTCTTATTCTTAAGATTTAAGATTAAAGAGAATGCCTAGGTCGTTAACATTTAGTATATGTTGCAGTGGAGTAATATCGACAGTATAACTCACAAGATAAGTTTGAACACTTTGAACAGTTTAGATGCAATTGATTGGCCGAAATCCTTAGAAAAAGAGAGGGTGGGAACACAAAAAAGACCAAGTTTAACGAGTAATAGATCATGGTGCACAGAGTCAAATGCTCTAATTCAGACGGTGTAATTGACATCAGTTTGCATTTGCATCAGTTGGTCAAAGCTCACCGATTCTTTACGAATCCATGTTGAGCAGGAGAGACAATTGATTTGCAGAAATACTGCAAAGTCGAAGGGAATTTCTTTTCAAATATGCGAAGATTTAAAAGTACATATAGCTGAAAGAAGAGAGGAATGGGAAATAGTATGATCAGGTATTGAACTAGAGGAAGTTACATTATAAGGGTTAGACATTGTAATATTTGACTTTTATTTAAGCTACTATCGATCAACTTCTTTGCATGTAAGTTAAGTTAACCTATGTCTATATTACTTTTATGATGAAATAGCCTACTAAACTTCTTGTGAAAGTACCTAAGTTGAACAAAGATAAATTAAGAACACAAAAGTGATTTCGGAAGTTGTCAAACTGAGCATTAAAAACGACCAACTATCAAACGTCATCAGTTCACGAAAAAACGTCATTCAGTCAGCAGTGCAACAAGCGGGTAATATGAAGTTAATTCGGCAAATGACAAACTACAAGTGCGGAAAAAACTCTACAGTGCAAGTATAGAGGAAGTATTTTCCAGCAATTCGCAAATACAGATCCTAATAAGTCCGAGGCAACAGCGAGATTAAGCAAGTACTTATTAATTATTTCGATGGCAAACGAAACATTTACGCAGAGAGTTTCAAAGCTATTTACATTGAAAATCGCAGCCCTCGCAATAAGGCAATCGCGATAGAAGACAAAGCTGAATATTCCAGGGAACTGTTACTACGATCAGCAAAAAGGGTTAATGACAACCAAGCTGTAGATACGGATTCTACATGCAAAATGGGAAAATCGCTAATCAGGAAGAAGCCTTAAGCGGATTGAATCAAGGAAGCTTATGCCAAGGAGATCGATGAGCGAACATACCGGAAATTTGGCAGCAAACAATGGAAGCCACATTCAAAAATATTCCAAACGTACGTAACTTTTTTGACGATATTTTAATATTTGCAAAAGATGTTGAAAAGTACCTTAGAAACAACATCAAATATTAACAGAACCTGGGACACATGATTGACACAGAAGGCACATATAAATTAAGTTAGCATATTGAGGTCAAATTAAGAGCACAGAAACGTTCTACAATCGAACACTGGCAACTTTTTCTTGTAAAATAAGCTACTACTCAAATTTCAAACCAAATCTGTCAACATTGGAAAACCCGCTGCGTGATGTACTCAAATGACGACAAGTCTACATGCGAACATGCTAAGCGACCTCTAAAATGCTCCGATCACTATTAGGAATACCCCAAGTCGCCATGGGAGCGCATTCACATCGACTACGCGGACCCATTTGAAGGTGCGATACTTTTGATTGTTACAGATGTACACTCAAAATGGTTGGACATGGAGATCACCAAATCATTTACGGAAAGCGCAAAAACAACCACATAACTTTTCTTCGGTCGAAAATTACGTAAGCGACTAGATTTCATCAGGCCGGAAACCATCAAGGAAAAGGTATAACAATAAATACTATATAAGATATATCAACCAAATCCGAGTAGGGAACAGAGCCAATCAATGCCAACAGAGCAAAGTGTAACCAAGAATGATATTCTCAACAGTCCCTTAGAAGGGGAAGAAATGTTCTGTTTGACTTTCATTTAAGCACTAACTATACAATGCATAGATATTTAAAACAGCAGAATAATCGGAACACGATAAATCGCAACGAGTGAGCCCCATGGGTGCCCGCGCTTATTTTAGTGTGCCCAGATAGAGTAAGACTGCTAAGAGTGGCAGCCGAACGCCGGCCTCGAAAGCCGAACGTTCAGTATTAAGCCGCATCTCGTTCAGCGCACAGCGTTGCTGCGGCTGATACCATTATGTTTTTTTTTTTTGTATTATTATGCTTAGTTATTTAGCTTAGGTTATAGTTGGGGTATTGTTTAGGTAGCGTGGATTGCCTGCGGAACGGCCGCGAAGCATTGCTTCACAGGCATGTTCTTGCTACCTAAATATCCGCGGTTCTCCGTCTGCTGCGCTCAACTCCACAA